>NC_134456.1:71007037-71318942 GCF_047948215.1 Lycorma delicatula
GTTCTAAATTTAAGATTCTAAATTTCACCAATTTTTTGGATAAATTATTTTCTTACAATTTTTTATTTTTTATTTATTTAATGTATTTTGAAAATTGGCCAAGTTACAGACAAAATATACTAGAAATCAATCATTTCTTATAATTATTTTGGGGAATAACTCAAGAATGATGATTTTAGCAAAAAAATGATTTTACCTTTAATCTGTAAATTTATTTTTTCAATATTATATTTTCTAAGATAAGTATTATAAGAAAAATAATAATTTTTTCAAATATGTCAAAATTTTTATTTCTGTTTGAAAATTAAAAATTACTACAACAATAAATAATATATGATGAATTTTAACAACGCAGCAGGCATGAGTTTATATTAAAATTGAAGTTTCTGAAAAAAGTATACTAATTAATTAAAATTCCACATGTATAAATTTGTTCTCGCATATCACCTTCTTTTCTTCCGATCTAACTGTTAGTAGAATAATCAATTCACTAGGACTCTCAAGAATAAGCAGTTAAACTTAATTTGTCAAACAAAAAAGGTTATAATGTGTAATTATTTTCTTATTATAATGATCATTTTTACTATAATGGTAATACAATTATATAATATGAGAAAGATGTAAACAGAAATGATACTGGTGTATTATTTCTATAATATTGGTGTTGTAATACCTTCTTTAGTGTCATATTTGAACAAGTTAAAATGAAATGTTTTTTATTTTGTGTTTGAGGTCAGTTGTGGTTCAGGTTTAGTTTTATATTCAGTTTTTATTTTAATATTATTTAATTTTTTATGAGATCTGGTTTTATGTCACTTAATCTGTTGTTTTGTATGGACTAAATTAATTAAGTTGTTTGTTAATATCCAATTTTTACAATAAAACATAGTTCAGTTTAAATTTGGAAGAGAGTATGAAGTAAATCTTTTCTTTGTTGATAAGTTACCAATTATTGTGTTTTTCAGATGTCTATTCGATAGGTAAATTCTGTTAAGAGAAAGTTGGAATAATTTTTTATTGTGTAAAATGAGGAGTGTGTAACAATAATTATTTTATTCATATTATTATTTGTTAAAAAAATCAGATTAATATTGAAAGAATTTAGATATAACAAATTTTTTTGAAATTAAGAAATTAATGAACAGGTGTGAAAAAGTTATCTGATAGATTTTGCTGATGACAAAAAAAAAAATAAATAAGATTTACTTACACTTAGCAATACAATTTACTTGATAGAAAATGTATAATATTGACACAATATTAGAGATGACTAGTGTATGTTCTAGGGTACGGAACTGATTGAATGAGTTTTCTTTCCGTTAAAGCTTAAAAAATTAAAAGTGTGATTATATATAATACTGTGAAATGCTATTTTCCGTGAATTTTGGTTTTTATTATTTTCATACTGTTCCTGTATTTCAGGAAATGAAAATAAACCACATAATGTTTTCTGAAATTAATTAGTAACTTAATGTGGATTTTAAAATGAAATAAACAATAATACAATAATAATTCTTCTTCTGAAACTGGATTTCGTGATAAGCTAAAGGAAATTTATTAAATAATATTACAGATAAGATAAACAGGAAATGTTCTTTATCCTGATTATTCAACACACATTATTAAATGTTTTATTATTTTGCGTTATGTATAGCATGTACATTTACTACTCAATAATTCTTTACAAATATCTAATTCCTTCTAGATATATTATTTATAATGTTTGATACTTTTATTTATTTTGTATGTTCAAGTCTATCAAGATTCTAAAAAAAAAAATAAAACAACAGTAGTTCTTTGTGATTCATTAAAGTTTAAAATAAGATTCTGAAGACATCAGTTAAAAAAAAAAAATTTTATTTCATACAATCTAGATTAACATACATAAATTAAAAAAAAGGTATGCGTGTAAATAGCTTTAAATTTGGAATGGAATTAATTATTTACAAATTAATTGGTAAATACTTTCTATTTTTCAATTCCAAAGGTTATTTTTTGAAGATGGGTTCTAAGACAATATTCTCGCTCCAGATTTTAATATTATCACCCATGACCTCAGCCTAATTAAATTTACCTACCCTTCTTCATGCTAAGAGAAGTGAGATAATTAGGAATAATGTGTATTGCGGTCATAAAAATCTTTACTTCTTAATAATGAAGAGTGTCTAATAATGAAATAAACTAAACTGTTTAAAAACTTTGAATACTTAATGCGTTTTTCTATTAAATAAGTTTTTACTTCCTGTTTTAATAAAAATACTATGGAGAATTAAAGAGAAGTAAGCTTGTATTGTACAGGGTCAACATTTTTGGTACCAAGTTTTTTACACTTCTTATTTTGAGGTTTCCTGATTTTGAAATAAAAATACTAGATGCAGTTCAGTGAGTATGAATTGTACCTATTTTATTTAAAATCTCTGGAATGGACATAGATTTAACCATGAAATTTTGTATAATGACTCATGTGTAAGTGGAAAAGGGGAAATAAACCACTCAATACTTCTTTTTGGACTTTTTAAACTATCACTGCTATTTTCAGATAGTATTGTTACCATTTTTTTTTTATTATTTTTTTTTTTTTATAATCTTACCCGCTTCTAATCCTGTTCCCAAAGCATTTTTTATCTCTTCAACATCTAACCATTTTTAAAGTAAAACTTGTCTAAATGATTGGAGTTTTAACTTGTTTGGTAAGATTAAATCTGAAATTCAAATGAATTGTGTTTTGGGAGTAGGAGGAGCACAACTCATCTTTGAAATAAAATGGGACAAAATTTTATTTAATTTCCATGTTTTTACCCTGTTCTTTACAGAATGGCTAATATTAGATTGTTTTGTAAAAACTGAACAAAAAGCATAGTATGTTGACTAGATGTAACTCACTTTCATCAATAAAAATTTCTGATTTGTTTTGAAATAATAGTTAAATATCAAGCTTTAGAAATCAAAACAAGATTTTCCAAAAATTCTAGTTAATTTTTACATTTCCCCTTTTTGTAAGTCACTTTTGCTAATATTAAATGCATTATTATTAACTATAAAATATTTGTGAGAGTCAAAGAGCTAAGTATGACCTGGAAAGCTTGCCAGCTAAAATCGTAATTGATAAACATGTCAACCAGCTAAATCTTAATGATTTACGCAATTTTTAAAACTATTTAATTTTAATACAATACTTTTAAATTATAAAACCTAATTTTTATGTACTGTTCTCATATGATTTTTTAACTTATAAACTCTTCAATTTCCATACGTGAAAAACTGTATAACATTTTTCAAAGTAAAATTGAGATATCTTGGAACCTAAAAAATATAAATTTAAAAAAGTATTCAGTTTATATACATGTTATGTTTAAATGCATTTTGTTAGTTGTTTTGTTCTTAATGATTAATTTATATTATTTTCAGTGCTTAGGTTTTTTTTAGTATATTTTGTTTTATATTTTAAGTTTGTGATAGTTTAAAAATCAGTGTGTAAATTATCGGATCTTACATTCAAAGCAACGAATTAGTTCTTGCTAAATTTGTAATGTATGAGTTACCATCTATTTAGTGATTAATCTTCATCTGGTTGTCAATGGTGCTACAGAAATAAGTGAACAAAGGCAAGTGGATGATATGAAGCTATCTACTAGGTTGATAAGAGAAGCAAACAGAGGTGGAGCATCATGTAAAAGTGTTTTAAGTAGCTTTAAAGCAGTTAAATTTTCCAAGAATTATTACTAGTTTGACAGTTTTGAAAGAGTTTATCTAATTTGAAAATAATGCAACTGCAAAGAATAATTTTTGAAATTAACTTTCTAGTTTAGATAGTTGCCATAGATAAAATTTTTCCAAGTCAAATATTCTATGAATAATAATGTTTCTGTGTTAAAAAAAAAGTAATACATGAATGCAAATACAATCCGAGGGCTTTGTTCTTTTGTCCTTGTTAATAATCTTCCTTGAGCTTTGAGGAGCCATTAACCCTATAGTTTCCCAGAAAGACAAAAACACACAGAGCATTTATGCTTAACATATTCCTTACAGTGAACATTAATTAATATCCATAATTAATCTTATTTAAATTTATTTAGTGTCTTAAATGTCTGCAGACATTTATTAATCACAGAATATCATGGAATGCATATGTTTTTAATGGTTTATTGTCTTTTAAAACAATATAAACTGTACCTTGTCATTCTGAAGGGACTATTTTATTATACAGCACACTAAAATTTTGTTAGAGAAGAAACTCTCATTCTGTCTTTTACCTCACTGTAATAAAATGACACATTCTACATCATAATATGCTTGTCAATTATTTTTATCTTCATAAGAAAAACCCAAAACCCAACTGAATTCATAAAATATCTGAAAATTGTTAATCTTCAACAAATTCTGCCTTTTAACAAAAAAAAACAAAAAAAAACAGGTTTAATATTAATGAAATATATAAGGAAATAAAGTAATCTAAAAATAAGCACGTCATACCCACGCACTCACTCACAGTTATATGAACTTGTTTAGTACTTTTGTAATCTACTTTTATTGTAACCAGTTTTTGCATATTTTTTTTTTTACTTTTATTTGTAGGAACAATTATTTTGGTCCTTGTATTTTTGTAACCCATAATTACAGATTCATATTTTTGCACTTAATACTTTATTAAATACTGAATACTTGTGTAGAATATGGTTTTATAATAATAAGTAATTTCACTCTTAGCAGAATTTTGTTAAAAAGTTTCTTAAGTACTAAACATGAAAGTAAAATAAGGCATAGAATATCTCAAATTCTTTTTGGTCAAACAGTCAGTATCTTTGAATTTTCCATTAGAAAAAAATATAGCTGGTATGTCAAATTGGAAGTTTATAACTTTCAACTTAAAGCTGACATCACTAATATGTTATACTACTTCAAAAAAAGGTTTATTATTATTTATAATAACAAATTTATTTTCAGTGTTTTATTAGTGTTACAAAAACACTAATAACGACTACTGTTAGAAAAACTGAGAAACAATTTTTATTATTCTATTTATTATTGAGAGTTATTTTTTCTGGTTTATCAATCTTTCCATATTACATTATTCTCACAAAATATTTTCTTTTTAGAATTAGTGTAACAGTTTTATTATTATGATTATGTTTATTACTTATTTTTTTTATCTGAAAAAATATGCTTCTATTTATATCTGAAAATACACTTCTAATAAAAAAAACCAATTTCCTATATGTACATGAAATCTAAGTATAAGTTCAAAGATCTACACATATTATAAAGAGAAAACTAACTTGAAAAATAAATAATAATGTATAATCTATATGTATAATGTATAAATTAATAATAATGTATAATGTAGCATATGTACAAAATTAAACACATGTTTAATTTTGTGATATCTCACAAGGTTTGTTTTATCTTTTCCTACCAAATCTTTAGAAGCAGTCCTCATTAATTTACAAAAAATCACATACATAAATAAAAAAGCAAAAAAATTACACAAAAGAAACCATCTCTTAACTTGTTCAAAGAATGCATGATAAATCTATTCTCAATGACTGAGTGCAATAATTAACATCCAAGTTTTATTTGGCTGTATTTAAATGTTTATGATGAATTAAGGCATAAAAAACATGAAAATATGATGTTTGAGATTAAAATTTAGTACTAATAAAAAAACAGGAAAAGTTATCACTGATGACGGTATTGAAAAATGATTATGAAATGATTTTGAAATGGATTAGTAGTGGTTTCTTGTCTTAAGAAATATTCATTGTGAGAAAATAAATCAAAATCACCTACCATAAAGTGATGGAAAAAAGATGGGATATAGTTCTGGGATCTGTGATATTCAATTTTTGAAGTCAGCAAACATAAGAAACCATCAAGTTTACTCCTCACCTATTACCTTCAAAATTTCATTATGAACTCAATTTCATCAGGGGAATTGAAATCTGGGTGAAATATTATGCTAGCTGTAACTTAATTTCAAAGTGTTTTTGGATATCTGTATCTTGTACAAACTTGAAAAGTTTGTTTGTTGTTTTTCTTATTTCAAGCTCTAGAATCAGTTTTCAAATTACCTGTGTATTTACCTTTCCTCCTGATACACTCTGTGTATAATAATGGTCAAGCATACATTCGATTCAATTTTTAGAAAATAAATCTTAAAATACAGTTTTATTCACTTAAAGTAATTTTAATCTCCGGCTAAACATTATAAAGAATTTTTTTTGGAGTAATTTACTTTTTGTTGAAATTATTTTTAATTTCACTTTATATTTCTGTTAAATTTTGTCTTTGAATTGAAAGTTTTTGATTGAAATCTATATCTGGATAGTTATATAATTTTGCAAGAATATTTAAATATGGAAACCTTTACGTTTACTCTTTTATTGCTCTCAGGAAATCTTTTTCAGAACTTCAAAATCATTTATGTAAAGATGATGTTGAGTATTAAGTGGATATCCAAAAACCATGTTTATCTTACTTTCTCTCCTAACATTTTTGCAATTGTAAAGTTTTGTTTAAGAATAATGAATTATTATTTTGGAAAAGGAAATGAAAACATACCAAATACTGACTATCTTATAAGATAAACATAAATGGGAAAATAACTCTTTCCATTTAAACCAAGAATCCAAGAGGGAAGTTGTATCTGCTCCAGCTTTATTTCTACTTCTACTTGAAGATGTTGAAAAATTTAAAACTTTGAATATTTAAAATAATTTTTTTATCTAGAAAGGGGGTAAGAATAATTTGGAAATTGGTGAAGGAGTGAGGGAAAAATATTTTCAAATATATTTACACTACGACTAATTGTGTTTTTTATCCAGTAAACTCTGCACAAAATTTCACACGGTATGAAACAGTAGTCAAGAGTGCCAAAAGGTTGCAGTAGTTTGTCATGGGTTAAAGGGAAAATATATTTGTAAAAAGTCTTCTTATCAATGCTTGTATACACATATCACTGTATCAAATTTCATGATTATGTAGATTATCTATTCTGGATATATTAGGTAAAATAGATTACAAAAAAAAGTACCCCTTGTTTTTTTTTTGTTTTAATCTAAAAGGATTCATGGACTTCAATACACTGAGAATGAAAAACTAGGTACCTACAAATTTTGATGTGTTTGATTCCTTTCCTTATTATTGTAGTCAATTTTATTTTAAGTGAATGAAGTGAAAGTAAAAACAAATTAGAAGAATTTCACGTTGGAGTTTGTTATTTAACAGCTTACTGATTAATCTAAATTAAATCATTTTCTTATTTTAATGTTGTAAAATGGAAGGAATCATCTTACATCAGTGGAAGGATACAGTTTTACATTAAGAATAGTATTTTTTTAAATTTAATATTATTAAAAACATTCTTAAAAAATTATTGCTCAGTTTTATGAAATAAATCCTAATTTAAAAATGAACAATAAAATTCTTTTATCTGAATGTAAAATCTGTATACTAATTTTTAAACACTTTTCCTGCACGTGAGGAAAGATAATAAAACCACAATAATAATGCTTATTGGACAACCTGAAATGTGTATTGCATACAAAATAATGATCAAATTATAGTAAATGATTGTCCAGGTAAAATACCTTTTTTCTCTTATAAAATTCTATACATAAAGATAAGAATTAATGTAATGCAACCATTTTCAAATAAGAGTTTTATGAATTATAAAAACCAGTCTTCACAAAAGCCTATTGATTCAAGACCTTTTTTTCATTGGTGGAGGGAGAAAATCATGCCAGCCGCTGTCCACCCGCACAGATGGCAGTGTCGGTCTCACACTAATTAAAATCCCTCCCCCTTGGCAATACGCAAAGACCAGACCTACTAAAAAGCATAACTCAGTCTCCAGTCGGACTTGTAGGATTGCCAGCCAGAAGGAGATGGCGGGATGGCAGAGATGGATCCATGACTGACCGCAAATAAACTGCTCTTCCCCATCACAAGCTTACCCTCCACCACATGCTTGTCTTACTCCATGATAATGCTCATCACAATGATGCGAAGAATATGATCGACTGACAGAAGGATGCCGCAGGGAGAAAGAGGAGTCTCACGAGCCTCAACGCAAAATGGACACCACATGATATGAGGACATGCTCCCTTCTCTCTCGAAGGCTGTTTTCCTTCCTATTCCTACTCCTGGGAAAGAGATGATCTCTTTCCCAGAAATGATCTCCTCACCATTTCAGAGACCATGATCCACTTTTCAGCCGCCCATATTTGCTGCGCCAGAACCTGTACAGGTACGTCCTGAAACAGCCGTGATCGGTCAAGAATTCAGTTAAGTCACCGAATCTCCATTTCAGCCACCATCTAATCTCTGGGTTCAGTTTCAATCTCCACCTGCCCTTCGTAAATTCTATCCAGCAACTCTGCCATCGGTTCAGGAGGGCATTGTACGTTTCTGACCTCCCTTTACCCTAATAGCGTTCAGCCTCTCCTTACTTCAAAAATGATGTGACCACTGTCAATCCAGGCGACAATCCTCCTATCCATAAGGTATTCTTTCACCGTCTCCTCTTATGAGGTATGGTTCTGCCCATTTCTTCTTAAGTGCTCCAGAATCACAGGCCACGTGACATAAATGTATCCTTCACGTTCAGCATCACGATGGTAGGAATCAGCCGTCTTCTCCGCGTGCCTGCAGTTGCATCACTGACAATCTTCATAAGATGGCTTACCGCGTCATTCGTAGTTTTTTTTTTTTTTCTACTCTCCCCGACCGGATATCCAATTAAGTATACTCAGTCGGGGAGAGTGTCCTTTTACTCTCAAAGGAGGCGTCCCCCATCCGCCGGCTATACGACCGGCACGGCAGGTTGGCCTCCCCGGTCTCGGATCTTTTGTTTTACATTGCCTGCCTCTAATCCCCCGCTTTAGAGCCAAGGTCCGGCTATGCCGTCCCCCAGCGCCTCAGCAGGGAACCGGGACTCGGTCTTTACGCCTTTGGCCTCTAATCGACAGCGCCGACCCCACAAAGAGCCTAGGCTCCCGCAGGGACGACCCCGCCGACCGGGACTTGGTCTTTTATTTTAACCCAAACTCAAACTCCCCTGGAGTTCACCCCCTTCTCAGGTACCCGCACACCAAGGCGTACAGGCCCTCCATGGAGTGACTGTCCGCCCTATCCTACTGTTTATACTCCCATTCTTCTGTCTTCATCCTCTTTGGCCCGCAGGACCTCCCCGGCGAACCTGCGGAACCATTCCCAGTTCTCATTGTTGTACCCCAACCAGTTTATGAGATTTTCTGGTGTAAGACCATTAATTACTATTTGACCTCTGTTAACGGCCCATCTTGGACATATGAACAACGTATGTTCGGCATCCTCGTTCTCTGGACAATAGATGCACTGCGGGGTGGCTCTCTTCCCGATCCTATACAGATACTGACCGAAAGAGCCGTGCCCCGACAGTAATTGTGTCATGTAAAAATTGACATCTCCGAGTCTATTGTTATTCCAGGTTTTAATATTAGGGATTAGGCGTCTGGTCCATTCTCCCACTCTGGACCCTGCCCACTCTTCTTGCCATTCTTGTTCTATAATCCCTTCCATCTCTTCTTTCGACATACCGCTGTGTCTGAGGGTTCTGGCTTTTATCTGAAGGTCTATGGGTAGGACCCCGGTCAGTACGCACAGCGCGTAATACGATACTGTACAGTAACTAGCAGCTACACGCAGCAATGCCAGTCTATGGACACTTCTCAACTTCTTTTTATTTCGCTGTATGTTCATTGCCGCCCCCCATATGGGAGCCGCATACAGTACCGCCGAAGTGATAGCCGCGGTTATCAATCTTCGAATAACCATTTTAGGTGTGTTTTGAAATAATCCTCTTAATCCCTTTACAGCAGGAGTAACTCTCCCACAAATCATATCAATATGCTTGCTGAACCTTAAACTTTTGTCCAGAAGTACCCCCAAGTATTTTGCTTCTTTTACTTCATCAATTCTCTGTCCTCTGATATTTAGATTCACACTTCTTAATGGTCTTCTACCCGAGAGGACCAGGCAGCAGGATTTATTAGGAGCTATTTCTAATTTGTTATCCTCCATCCATTCATCTATTGTTCTAAGTGCTTGGTTTGCCTTGTTCTCCAGTTCATTAATATCTCTGTCTTCTACTAATATTGCGATATCATCCGCGTATCCTACTATCGATACCCCTTCGGGGTAGTTCAGCCTGAAGATTTTATCATAGAAAACATTCCATAAGGTTGGGCCAAGGACAGATACCTGCGGCACCCCTCTGAATACCTGAAATATGGCTTTCCTTTCTAGGGTTTTGACCTCTATGAACCTATTTTGCAGATATTGATCTATCTGATTTACTAAGTATTTACTTATTTGCATGGCTTGAAGCGCCTCAATGATGGCTGTCCAGGGGACCGTACCAAATGCGTTTCTAACATCAAGCATTATGATCATGGGGATTTTTCTAGTCCTCCATGTACCGCTTCTGCAATTTAATGCCCAGTTTTTTACCTTCTCGACTGCGGTCACCGTGGACCATCCCTTTCTAAATCCGTATTGTTCCGGATGTAGACATTGTTTTTCCTCTATTTCGTCTCTAAGTCTATTTTCTAACAACCTTTCAACTACTTTTCCCATATTATTTATGAGCGTAATCGGTCTATATGCTGTGTTCTCTTGAATTTGTCCTGTCTTTGGGAGGAAGACTGTTCTTGCTTCCTTCCAGCATTCAGGGAAGCTTCTATTTTGTAGGCCGTAGCTGGCTACATCGACTATTTCCCAAGGTACGATCCTAGCTATTATCTTTATGATGGCCTCTGGGATGCCATCTGGGCCGGGACTTTTCTTATTTTTTAATTTATTTATAGCTTCCATGACCTCTTTTTGTGTAAATCTTCCTCCCTGGCATTCTATCACCTCTCTATTATATTGCTCCTCCGTTCTGGGGAATAACTTTCTAATCTGCAACGCAGCCGTTTCTTCATTCAGTGTCGGAGCTTGTCTCCCAAGCCGCTTGGTTACTATTTTGAAAGCCTTTCCCCACGGATCAGCATTCAACTCCTCGCATAGTTCTAACCATTTCCTTCTTTTGGCCTGCTTTATGAGGAAGTTAAGCGTCTTTCTCGCTTGCCTATATTGCTCTGTCGCAATGTTACATCCTATTTCCGAACCAACTCTAGCTCGCAACTTCTGGGCCGTCCTCTTGTGTCTTTGCATAATTCTACGCTGTTCCTCTATCTCCCTTCACCACCAGTAGACCATATTATGTTTAATATTATTTCTCCTCGGTATGTTCGCCATCTCTTCTTTAACTATATTTCGGAATATTTCAGGTGTTATCTGAGTACTATTTCTAATTCTATTTGCCGCATTATTAGCCACTCTATATATCTGTTGATCAGACAGTCTGATATTGTTATTTATCTGTCTTATTTCTGGCCGTTGCTCTCTGAAGTTAACAAAGATGGCTCTGTGATCGCTGGCTGTTTCATCATTAAGAACCATGAAATCAGCTGCATCAGTGCACATCCTTCCATCAATTATAACTAAATCCAGGACCGATTGATGCCCTCTTGCTTGGTAGGTGGCTGTTCCGTCATTAATACATGTCATTTCTGTCGCTGCCAGGAATTCCTCCAGGAGTTTTCCTCTAGCATTCGAGGAGACCGCTCCAGCTAGAACAGTCCTGCAGTTAAAGTCTCTAAGGACTACAATTCTCTTCCGAGCTCATATAATGACTTGTTGGAGGTCAAGGAGTCTGTTCTTAAGAGATTCCCTGCTGCAGTTAGGGCTGATATATACACCTATTCTAATCTTATCGCTTACCTCAACAGCAATGAGTCCGTCACCTCTACCATACAGATCATAATCCACATTTCCAACGATCTTTCTAATTGCCACATCACCATTCCCATCAGTCAGCCACTGTTCTCTGGCCGCCGAATACACATTAGGTTCGGTGGCCACCAGGAAGTCCGCTTCGTATCTAGCTGCTATTTCTATGCTCAAATCACTAGAGAGTAGGCTCCTGTTATTATTAACTAGTATTACTTTAGTCATGACCTTTGTTACAGCACGGGTTCCCGGTCCTATGTGAAGTGGCTCCACAATCCAGGCATATGGTCGCCTCCTTGCAATCTTTAATTACATTCAACTGTGGTTTACCACAGTTGAAGCAGAGGTTTGAACGGTCCTGGCCTCTGCACTCTCTTCTGCTGTGACCGACATCCCAACATCGATAACATTTCTCTATATCCGTCCGGATGTAGGCCCTGCAACTCACCCACCCTACTCTCAGCCTTGCTGCAATTAATTTTGTTGCATTCCTTTGACTTGTGACCACCGTGGCATTTTTTGTGTTTCCAAATGCCTCCCTTAGTGATGTGACCTGAAAGTTTTCTCCTTGTCCTAGTACCTTCTCTACCGCTTCCCTGACCTCTCGCTCAGTAGTGTCGCCTAGCATGTCTTTTACATGAATGACTGTTCTGCGGTCTTCTCTTGTTCTTATATCCACCTGGAGATCCTCTGCTCTGTTCTTCAGCAGGGAGGAAAACTCCCCCGCCTTCTGCGCCCCACTAATTCGGACCTCTAGTTGTTGATCCCTTCCCTGTTTAATTGACAGTATTTCGCCAGCCTCCTCAACCTTAACCTTTTCTTTCATGGTTTTCAACAGATCGGCATAAGATTTACCGGAGGCCCTTACTACGACCGTTTTACTTTCAACGATCGGGGGGGTTCCCCTTCATGTTGATACCGACCTCGACCTTGCCCTCCCTTGTTCGCTCAGGCTGGGGAGTAACACCTCGGCAAGGTCTTACCCTTCCTCATCATGTACATTACTATTTTTCTCACTATGATGCCCGCTGGACCACTGGGAACCACAAAGACAACTGACTCCGGCTTACCTACAGCTCTTCGTAAGGCCTTTATAATATGAGAGGCCATTATCTTATCTCCTTCTCTAGGGTCAATGATTACCGTGTACCTAGTTCCGGTATTTGTGATCTTTCCATCTTCGAGGTTGGTGGAGTCTTGTAAGATCATTGTCCCAGGTGCCGTCCCAGCATACCGGCTGGATGGCTTTAATCCATTCAAATCGATGAAAAAACAGCTGTCATCTCCTGGTCTTAGATCTTTCTCCTGGGTCAACCTATTCATTACCCAAGTTGACCATCGTGTGGGTAATCTGTCTATCAGTTGTTCATCTGTCAGCTCTACATCTAGAATATCTGACATCTCGTTCCTGCCATGACTTTCGGGTTGCGTACTTTGGTCAACTGTGTCTGGAGTCTCATCATTTATTCGTTGTAAATCTTTATAAATTTCTGTCAGCTCCCTCTCATGAGCCTTGATTGCCGTTACACTGGCCTTGCCAGTTAGTTGCCTAAGCTGTAATAGTGCATTACCCAGAGTGTACGTCTCTTCCTTCAAATTAAGAGGGGCCTCCTCTTCTTCTGATGAGCCTGCTCTCGGCCGCTTGGCGATTCTCCCCTCTACTGTCTTCCACTTTGCTTTTCCTTGATTTAATCCTGTAATGTCCATGTCTTCTGAGACTTCAGAAACACTATCCCTCCTTCCGGCAGTTCCCCTCGAGGGCCCAGCCTCTGGAGAGGCCTTATCTTCTATTGAAAGCGAGCTTCGTCCTCTCATGACTCGGATTCGAAATCAGGGGTTGATTCCGAGTCCTATGATACCCCACACGGGCGGGTGCCCCCAAAAAATTTTTGGGGGGGGTGTTTGGGGGGAAGTAAAATGTATGTGTCCAAATCCGGGGTAAAAAATTTGGGGGGGTCAAAATATGAGGGGGGTCAGAAGGTCAGAAATCTTTGGTTTCGGATAGATATTTGGGAATTTTGGTTCTATGGTAAAAACTATAGGAGATATGAAGGATAGGAGTTTGCCCGTGTAAAGTATCGCAAACAGAAAAATTTCTACTAGTACATAGTAAAACTTCTGAAAATTTTACAAGTCCTTGTTTACTTGTATTTCAATGACGTCACGAACAAGCCAGAGCTTGTCGCTTGACTTGCAAAATTTGTCTCTATATAACTTAAATGTATATACTTAAACACTTAAAAAAACCTTATTCAAAGTACTTTTTAACTCACTCTGTCCGTGTATTTACTTACAATCCCACACCCCTTCGGTTCTTAACCGTTGTCCAAAAGGGCTGTAGCACTAGAAGTTCTCTACACTTTCCTCAAAATTTTGTATTTTCAAAAAAAAACACCAAACCGAAACTCAAAAAACTTTGCACTTGTGTCCATTAACCATACCACTATAATTTCCGATGTCCGTATCCAGTAAAAAATCCAAAAAACCCAATCAAAAAGTAAAATATCGCGGAGCTAGGAAACACGTCTGCACTCGGTGCCGTCCACAACTCGACTTATTCGTAGATCTACCTTCACGGAAAACCATACTGCCGCTGATGATACCGCCCCTCCGATCAATGCTCTTTGAGACGTACTGAGATCATCTATCTTCTCGAACAGTTTGCTGAAGTTGTTTAGATTAATTTTACTTAGTATGGTCCGTTTGCATATGTAATTATAAGTTCCGGTTACAATAATTGTGAGTAATTAAGTATATTCAAGCGTGTTCGGAAATATTATTTTTCATGTTCAGGAACATACGATGGAGTGTATTTTTCGTCGGAAAAATGGTCAGCAAATAAGTTCGCTTTCTCTTGAAAACTTCTCGCCCGTATTCTGTTATTTTTACGGAGAGGAGGAACAGACTGCTGGGGTCTCTTGAACGACTTTCTAGCTTTCCATAAAGTATATTCAGCAGACTGCCTATTAGAAATAAGAGTATATTCAATATAAGATTGAAACGAAGTATTTTTAAAAGTTTGAATTAATCTTTTTAATTCTTCAGAAGCTCTGTTAAATCTTCCCTTACGAGCAGGGTAACGAGCGAGATTCTGCCATACGTGTTGTAGTCTCTGGCATTCTCTTCTATCTTTTCTCTGATGAAGATGAGATATGTATTTTTAGCTGAGGGAGCACAATCCAAATTTAGGAGTGGAGGCCCACGACGCTGACTGAATCAATTTGGTCAATTTCATTTTGTCAATTCATTATCCACTTTAACCGGTGATTTTAAAGGCACGACCAACATTGTATTTTCCTCGAGAAAGTCTTGAAATCGTCGTTTACTGGTCAATTTATTAAATAGATTGTTAGCCCGCTCTAGTTAATCCATGAATATGGATTTTAAATCTTGTAAATTTTAAAAAAAGTTGTAGGCTAAAAGGAAAATCATTAACGGGATCTGAATAATTTTTCTGGATAAAACATATTATGATTCTCAGTTTAATTAGTGTCAGCTTAAAAAGAAAATTCTTTCGAATGTAAACAACAAAAGCGAGTTTTATTTTTATAGCTAATTTAATACACATTTGTTGTAATTTCACCCATAAAAATTTCTCAATTTTCTTATCCATCGCATTTTAGTTTCCAGTTAAAGTAGAGATTTATTGTAATAATTTTGTTAGGTATTCCAGAAATTATACCTCAGCGTTACAACCAAAAACATTTTGAGATTTGACAGCGAGTGTCAAGGAATTTATTTAAAAAATTAATGTACAACTGCTACTTTAGTACACGAAAATTACGTTCGAACAACTTTTGAAATGAGATGTATTACCTGCCTTTTTTGATGCTATCAACAGTTTTAGTCTTTCACAGATTTCATTAGGATCATCGAAATATACATATTCGATTTTGCGGTTGTCGTTAAGTATCATCGTAGAAGGTACTAATCCCTCTCCGCGTTTTTTGGAAGCGCCGGGTGGAAATAACTTACATATTATTTCAATATACTTCTGTCCGGGATTGGTCTTCAATCGTTCCAAACCGGAATTATTTCTTCTGTGTGCATTTGTAGCAATCAGAATATTTTTATATTCTTCTAAATCTTCTTCCGTGTATGATATGGGTCGCTTCTTAAAGAGCAATTCGAATAGGCCGCGACTCGCCGGATATGTCACTTCTCTTATGAGAATATTACTATCTCGATCAAAGTCTATGACTGCGTCCCCGATCTTTAGTCTGTTCCCGTCGAAATGAACACCGTACACGCTATCCATATTGTTTTCAGTATCTCTGATGGCATCAAGCATATACTCTTGGGCCAACCCTTCCCGAAGACTAGTCCTAACAGTCATGCTTGCTCTCATCTTCCCGTCAGGTGTATGAAGAAGTTGTTCGTTGGATGGTTCAGTTTCGAAAGACTCTTCGTGCTCATCCCTTTTTTGTGACTCGATCTCTTCAGTTGTTTCGGTTCGAGCTTTTTCAGCTCGACGATGAGTAGCTAAAGAAAGAAATATCTTAGCGTTTAGTCGACGTCTCACACCGCTCATCTCATCGTCAGCCGTTTCAGATGGAGGAACCAATTCAGGGGGAACCATACCAGAAGTATCCATTTTCCTGTGTAACTCGCTAAACGGTCGTTTATCTTTTTGCTCGAATTCGCCCATCGAACGTTTGTTGTACTTCATTCTATCTTCTTCAGTCAACAAATCGAACATGTCACCATGTCGAATCTCTTTTCAAATTCACGATAATTCAGCTCCTCTTTTTCCTTCAACTCTTATGCAGACACTCGCGGTGGTAAACGGACTTTGGGATATATTTCTTTCTTTAAACGTTTTCCTTCCCCTTCTTCAGAACCGATCTGTTCAGTGAGCTTAACCAAAGGTTCAGTAATCGGCTTAAGGTCTTCTCTCAGCTTTATGTCCGTTTCAATTTTTCCTCTGGTCAATTCTGCATGTTTTCTTTTAATACTTCGGCGAATATCTGCAATCTCTGCAGTGATCCGCTCATGATCCACCAGGGAAGCCATTTCACTTTTTACTAAATGCAGTAATCATCGGACGTGGTTTAAGTATGTTTTGAAAAGCCTGTACGCTACCTTACACGCTAGCGTGCAAGCTTTTTAGAGGGCTTTTCAACTTTTTTCAAGCTTTTTGATAAAGACGTCGAAATTAAATCTATATCGTCCTTTATCCGATATCTCTTTCCTTATAAATTACTAGAAACCCATTTATTGTTTGGTTCCCAGCCCCGTTACATAATTCTTTAAACTTTTCAAATGACATATCAGGCGTCAGATGATCGTGATAAATATGCTTTAGGTTTCTCTCATCCTGTCGAAAGACCATAAGAAAATTTGCATTGTCTCGGACCAATTGTTTAGGAATTTTGCTATACGTCTGGCTCATATAAAACACATCAATGTTATTATGCAGACCCATAGTAAAATATTTTGTTATGTTATTTTGCTTTTCACATATTACATCATCAAATATCATTATCGAATTCGATTCTGTTTCTTCAGGTGCTACAATAAAATCATTATGACTGTAAGGATAATAACATATTCCTTCAACATCCGCAAGTAAACGATTTAAAAATAAATATTTAGGTTGATACAAGGATTTAGAAAATACATAAATGTTACTAAACCTCAACCCACTAGGATCAAACAAAAGATTGAAAACCGCATTAGTCTTACCAGAATTTGAAGGACCAACTACCAGACATCTGATATTATTTGGGAAAAGAGGACTATGCCTTGTTTTTGAGTTGTAATCAGCTATATCACCTATTAAATGGTCGAAGTTAATTACCGTTAACTTTTGATCGTTTTCTTCGGCAATCATATCTGCTACTGAATATGTTTTAACAGTACATTTTATTTTATGAAGTCCTTCTTTTCTATCCATGAATCCTCTTTTTTATCAAATCCCAACCAACGAACAAAAAGTTTATTACCACTTTCTTTAATACTTTTTCCACCAAGTATACGTTACCATACTTGGTTTTACTAAGTTCTTCCGTATAAAAACTCCCCTTTACTACCTCCCCCCTCCTATCGTTAAGAACATATGTTATAGGTTGCGTCATCTTTACCTTGCAGATTGTAAAAACTTCATTTGTCCAATTCGGAAGATATCCTTTTGCAAATGTCTTTTTATACTTACTTATCCTTACCTGATCGCCTACGTCAAATTTATTCACAACCGAATGTTGATGGCGTTTTTTCAGCTTTATATATATTTAGCAGCACCTCACGTTCGTTTTATAAGAAACATCTTTAGGTTTAATACCAATAGTCCTGTGTACCCTATTGTTATAATCATCAACCAGTTCATCTAATATACTTACCCACCGGCAATTCCCCTGCTCGGTAAATTTACGCCACATATTAGACTTGAAGGTTCTATTGAATCGCTCAACAATTGATGCATCTTTATCAGAATATGTTGAATAATGATTAATTTCAAACTTTAGGAATAATGCTTTCATTTTTGAGTTAAACCATTCACGACCATCATCTGTTTGAAAATTCTTCATTTTATATTTTTGGAATATAAGTTTAAGGACTTTTACTACATCGTCAGCTTTTTTACTCTTTAATGGGAAAGCGAAAACATATTTAGAAAAACAATTTATAAGTGTAAGAATATATTTATATCCTTCATTTATCCTAGAATATTGATTCATCTCTACCAGATCTGCCTGGTATAAGTCATCTATACCTTTAACCTCAACAGATCTTGCCGCATAATTTCTGCGAGCTTGCTTGTGAAGCTCTTTTGCAATACCTCGTTTCACACTCATCGTAAAATGCGAACTAACATGTTTATCATTTTATATAGGATATAAATAAAAAAAGTAAAAGGAAGTAAATAACAAACTATTCATTTCTAATCATTGATAACATTTTTATTTAATAATAAAAAACTAAATAAAACCTATATTCTTTTAATTTTGAACACAATTCATTTAATGAAATATAATAGTTGAATTTTAATTCTATTATGCCGTTTTCAACATCTAAATACGTTCTCTTATTTAACATTTTCAGTTTCGATCTTGGAAATTTTTTCTTAAGAATAGTAGTCAAATGATCAAATGAAACGATCCTTCCACCCGTAACATAACCGATGAGCCAATACTTGATAATCGGATCCTCGTTATTCCAGCTAGCTACTTCACCATCTGGTGGTGTCATATATGTTTCTTCTGGAGACGATGTATCCATTTCTTCTTCGGCGGGAGATCCGACTCTAAACAGAGACATTTATGCGATTTCACCATACGACGAAACCTAAAACAGTAAAATAATATGTATAAGTTTAAGAATAAATATTCGGATATTACTTTATATTAAGTAATACACACCTCCTACCCACCTTTTATCATGTAATCGTTCATTTACTAATGGACAATTTGGCGATAATCGTTTATGCTCATCTGACGGAATTTCATCCACTCTCCACTTAAAAACCTCTACATTACAATCAGGACATGCAACACTTTCTAATACGCCAGTAAAATAAAATCCTGCTTTCATCATCAATTCTGCTTTTGGAAGTCTATCCCAATTTTGAAACGAATTCGCTAATAATTCTTCAAAGACTATACTTTTTTTAAAAAATGTATAACAATTATATAATTCATCCGCTATTTTGCAAGCGACATTAAATATTTTATGATTAATTGCACAATGTAATAAATTAGTTTCAGAGGGTAAGTTCCATTCACATTCCTTACACAATACAAATGTCCCATCTTCACTCAAAATTTATCCACACTCATTAAGTAGTCAGATGGAGAGTACGTTCGACCTTTTGCTTAGTGCCACAAACGGGACAAACATTCTTTAGATTGATATTGCTTAGGCGTTTACTTAGCCCATTTGAGACATCTGTAAAATAATAAACTAAACTAGTAATGTATAATTAAACGTAAGTAGAAATCATTTGATTATGCAAAAAATAAAAAAAAAACATATAAAATATTGATAATTATAATAAACTTACTTTATAAGAGGTGATTTCAAAAAAATAGTTGAATTAAATTGTAAATTTAATTATATTGTATATATCCTGGAAAAAAAAGAAAAACTTGATTCTTTAATATTTTGCTGAAAATAAATAGTTAATTAAAAAAATGTATAATATTTTTAATCTAATAACAAAGAGTTAGTATTCAAATATAAAAGTAGTCTTAAACAGATACTTACTTTCATTCGGATGAACCAGTACTGAAGTAAGCTCTGTATTTATAAGGAATATATCCTGCAAAAGAAAAAAAAATTTAACTTTCTAATACTTGCTTGAAATACGATAAAATATTTTAAATGTATATTAAATTAATAATTTGATTTATTTATATGTAACTATTTACAATAGTCAGAATAAAATAAATTACATTCAACTATTTGAAATAAAATACAGTATTTAAACTAGACAGAATAAAATAAATTGCATATCACTATGTTAAATAGATTATATTATTTAAAATAAAAGTTAAGTCATTCGTGCGTAACAATTTAAACTAAACAGAATAAAGTAAAATAAATATATCTATTTAAACTATTTGGAATAAACATGTTCATACAGCGGCACGGATGACATACATACTGTCCTTTCTCCTTCATATAATTTTACTATATAAATCTATTAGCGAACTATTACAGTTGCAATACCAATATAAACTAATGCAAACTTATTCTATATATATTATTATTTATTCATTTACTAATACATTTAGATATTTATTGTTGAAGTTAAACGCACAGAGTAAGTATTATTTTAAAATCACATTTAAATATATTTTACTATTATTCATAAATTTTAAAATTGGTTTTATTTTATTTTTATTATTTAAAACGAATAATTAATATTATTTTACTATATATCATTAGAATTAATAAAATTAATTTTGTTTAATTATTTAATACGAATAATAAACATTAAATTATTTAAACGAATAATCAACGTTGTTTACGCCATTTTAGCGTAAAGTTTCCGTTATTTTCTACGAATTCCAAGCTAGGGTGGGTCCCGTTGTTTTGTTGCAGGAATGTTAAATTTCACTTTATTTCGTATTTTTGTGTTTGTCAAAACAACCTGTTTTATTATTTGTTCTCGTGTTCGACCCTCCCTCCGTCATCCTTAGTGACCGCGTCCATTCTTCTATCGAATTATTTTTGACTACCCTTTTCATACACCCGTTATTCTTTCGTTCCCTTACTAATACATGCACACATCTCTTGTCTTTTACACACACTCTCTCCTGTCCGCTACCTGGATCTGGTTTCCCCCTTTTTCTTTCGCCATCTTTTCGGCAGAGTAGATCCAACATCTCACCAGTGCAGTCGCCTATGGCCATACTCTCCTGCAAACGTGTTGGTAATTTTCTCATTCAAGCAGAATCTCAAAACTCGTCACTACACATCTGAGATTCTACGCATCATTCTACCACCAAACCACATCACACCTCTGTATTCCTGATACACCAGTGCGGACTACGCCCAGGATTACATATGTATTCATCTGTACTTGCTCTTGCTAATATTTGTGTGTGATACAGGCAAGTGAAAATTATTCATTATTATTCATATTAAACGTTTATGTTATCCTTGTTCATGTGTAGCCCATTTTATGGGTTATTAAATGCAAACTACCGTTCTTATCAAATCTACCTTTAATTTAAACACTACTTCAGAATTATAAAACTTATGTGCGATATATTTCATATATTATTATTGATAACTATTATTATATTTCGTGTTGTTCATCAAAAGTTCGTGTTCAAACGTCAGTTACTCAGAGCAAATTACCTTTACTTGAAAGGTTTATTGCAATCAACTCTATCATTTAATCTAATTTAACTTATTAATCGTCGAGATTAATTCTTATCTATTCATGCACTGAATTCATATTCTCTTAAATTAATCTAAAGAAAATTACTCCGGATATGAAGTTATGTTTTTGTGCTTCTTTGTAACTTAATACTTTCAAGAAAACTTACTATTAGAATAAATTCTATTTATATTATTATTTATTTTAATGTGATTATATTGTGATAACGCCTTCTATACTGAAATTATTGTAAACAACTCTCTTATTTTCCGGCTCTGTTACACTGTGTATTTATAAAGGTTTATTCATGTATTTTTGTATTTAACAGCATTATTCATTTGTTAATTCAGCTGATATATTAAGTAGATATATTAAGTCATGCTAATTTCATAATTTCCTGTTATGTTTTAAGATTATAATTATAACATAAATTCATTTGGTACACTTTCAATAAAGTCCAATTTCTTTTGGCAAATACTAGCTGTGTGTTTTTTGTTAACTTTACCCAACAAACATTGTTTTACTATTATATATAAAATCATAACTAGAATTAATAAAATTAATTTTTATTTAATTATTTAATGTGAATAATCGGCATTATTTTACTATTATATTTATATTTATGACTGGAATTAATAAAATTATTTTATTTAATTATTTAAATTTTTCACTTACCTGATAAAAATAGTAAAGATGACGAAGAGAAAACTGGCACAGAGTAACACTAGCACAGTAAGAACGTAATAAAAACGGGTGAAAATTTAACAAGCTTTTATACAAAACCGTTGGTCTTGTCATTAAGATAACTTTGAAATACACAAGTGAACAAGTATTGACGCAAATGCATTATCACTAGATGACTTTCAAACTAGTAAATAAGGTCGAGGCAAAGTCGGCACTCACGTGTACTGTGCAACGTGATCATTGTTATTATTTTCGTTGAAGGGGGGGTATAACGGAACAGTGACGTTGGTGGGAGCTATGACGGTGTACTGACGTTGGAGGGAGGGTATGACGGTGCACTGACGTTGGGGGGTGGGTATGACGATACAGTGACGTTCGTTGGAGGGAGATATGACGATACAGTGACGAAAAAGGAGGGGTATGACGATACAGTGACGAAAAAGGAGGGGCATGACGTCGGAGGGGGGATATGACGTCTGAGTGCGGGGGGGGAAACGTCAGAGGGGGTGTGACGTCACAGGTCAGGGGGGTCAAGGTTGTCCTAGAACCGGCATTTTTACACTACTACTGAATAAGACATATTTTTGCTCGGCTAATTAAATATTTTAAGTGTATTTTAAATGAGTTCTACAGAGAAGTTGTAGGTAGTTTTATTTATATATTATTGAAAATTGGGCTAATATCTTTTAGTAAGCAGTTCTCTGCTTGGTGCAATTGGTTTTTTTGTTATATTTTGTAATTGTTAAGAAAGCACCCACCTTTTTTATTAACCATGATTCATTTTTTCACCTCTATATGTTTGCACAACTCATTTTTTATATCGGTTTTCTATATCATTTTTATTCTGTTTAAGAATTAGTTGGTGAGAATTTTTGTACGTTTATGAGTGGTAAAATTGTTGTATTTGCAGAATTCTTCTAATAGGTCTTAACGGTGGCGGATGAGAAGAACAAATAAACTACGAACTACGGCCGAAAATCTGTTCTAATAACATGAACAGATGGGATGCAGCTTCAAAAAGACAAAGCAAGCATATAAAATCACTTCATAATAACTTAGCATTGAAACTGCGTTATTAAGAAAATCATTAATACAGTATTCATTACAAATTAGAAAATAGAACGACCCAGACATTCCACGATTATATAATTCTACGTATATATAAAGATGAAACGTTATAATATTTAAATATTACGATATACATTATACAACTTATATAAAAAATATATATATAAATTTATATAATTTCATTGTATTTAACGTCCATTACAGAAGAAATATCATACAGTTTAACCTCTATTTGAGTATGAATCTTATCGAGTCACCAAACTGCTACCCGTATTTAGAAACGTAACATAAAAGTGGGATGTCCGGCGACTGAAAAGTCTACATATTCTGGACTTGGGGAATTGAGTGACACCTAAGCTGATTCAATACCACATATGTCAAGAGTATCTCACATGCTGAGAATCTTGTATGCCTTGATGAGAAGCCTCTTTACATGTATCTCCACGAGCTTCTTCTGTTATTATTTATTTGTTATTGTTTAATGAGATAGATTTTTTTTTGTTTTTTATTAGGTCTCTGTGAATTCTTGGCTCTATGTGGTCTTATTCAGTGGAAGTGTGTTTAGTATATATGAACTTTATATATGTATGTGTATTTATTACGAGGTGTGTGAGAAAAGTAATGAAACTAACTTTTTACTTAGCAAAAATTTTATTTTTTTCAAACAACAATATTATCTCCCTTCAAAGTAGTTCCCTTGGACAGCTATATACCGGCAGAGTCGTTGTTCCCACTCCTGGTAGCAGCGCTGGAAGGACTTTTAACTGGTCGGTCACAGTCTTTTGAATGTTCTCCAGAGTACCAAAATTACATCCTTTTAAGACATGTTTCAATTTCGGGAAAAGGAAAAGTCACAAGGTCTCAAATCAGGTGAATAGGAGGTTGAGGAACCGTAGGAATGCGTTATGAGTTTAAAAATTTCCTGATGGAAATGGCCGTGTGATACGGGGCATTGCCATGATGGAGGCACCCAGTTGTCTGCAATCTCTGGTCTCACGCTAATCACTCTTTTCCTGAGCCTTTCAAGGACACCTTTGTAAAACACTTGGTTGACAGTTTGTCCTAGAGGAACAAATTCTTTATGTACGACACCCCTACTGCCAAAAAAGCAAATCAGCATGGTTTTGATCTTTGATTTGCTCATTCGACATTTTTTCGGTCAAGGAGATGACGGAGTGTGCCACTCTTCGCTTTGCCGCTTTGTTTCAAGACCGTACTCAAATATCCAGGATTCATTACCTGTAATCACACGATTGAAGAATTCTTGGTCATTGTCGATCCTCTGAAGAAGATTAACGCACACGTTTCTTCGATTGTCCTTCTGTTCCGTTGTGAGTTTTTCCGGCACCAATTTCGCATGTCCAAATCGTCTGTCAAAATTTGATTTTTCTCGGCCTTCCAAAAATGATTTGTGTCAGCGGAAAACTTGTGCTCTTGATAAGCAATGTTCCCCATAGGCCTGTTTCAGCTTTTCAAAGGTCACACTCGCGGATTCGCCAACACAAAATTTGATTGCACAACGTTGCTTTAAATTTCTATGCTCCATTTTCGTAACGCACAACAAAAACACAACGTCACTGATGGCGCTGTCAAAAATAATGTGTTGGCTGAACGGAGCTGAAACTCGTACTGAGCATAGTAAGGGATGAACAAACCGGTAGACACAGCGTTGTCAGATTGCTCGCAGTGTTACCAGTCTCATTACTTTTCTCACACACCCCGTATATTTATTTATGTATATGTATTTATGCATTATATTTACGTCTATTTGTGGGTGTTAGTTGGAATCTCCTCATCATATGCTTTTTTACGATTTACTTGTGGTAAATCCTATTTAAAGCAAAGAATTATGCGGTTAGCAGAATAAAGAAATTTTCCTTACTAAAAATAACTTATTAACTTCAATGATAAGAGAGTAAACCTTATAATCAGAAAAACTTCACTCTATTCTACTTTAACTTAACCTTTCTTTAAGTAATGTTTACGTTGGGATAATCCGATTTATAAATAAATGAGAGCTTGTTGTCTGATAATCTAATAAGAATCCAATATCTTTCATAGCTTTTACGCATTACGATAAAACTGAAAATTTTAAGAAAAAAATAATTGTTATATAGACACTATGTAAATTCATTAAACTAAACAATTTTTAAAATTGTCATACTTTCGTAAAATTTAATGATTACTAGTGATTTGTCAGCGTATTTACATTTATCAAAAAAATATTTAATGAGCAATAACAGATTTATTTTTATTTTAACAGAAATTTTTATGGTATTTGGAATTAATGAAATGCAATGCTTATGTTTTGGGAAACATCCGTTACTAAGCAACTGTTTTTGTTCCCAGAACATGAGTTCCGGGAACTCATGTTCCCAGAACACTTCTGTGTTTCCCACACAGAAGTTGCTTAGTAATGGAAAACGTACAATAAGTGTAGATAAAAAAAAATTATAATTTTTTGGTTTTATTCTTTTAAATTAAATTCTTTAATATTTTTTTATTTTTATTATATTTGACAGCGAAAAATAGATCTATATAGTATATACTATACTATAACTTGGAGGCCATTGTGCCTCCCTCATCTAAGGCAACCCTCTTTGAAGATTTTTTTGCCTAGGTGGTGTTTAATGTTTAGGCCTCATTGACACATCAAATAAGATCAGATGCTGGTCACTAAGCATGATTTCGTCAGCAACCAACCGATTACTGATCCATGGCACAACTGTGTAAATGTCAAACCCAACCACTACAGAAAATTGCCTCTCTCAAGGGCGAGATCCTCACCATTAAAATCATTTTCCCACTAATTGACAATATTAAGGTCCTCTCCCAGAAAAGCAGATCAAACTCCTGTCTTTAGTGAGATTACCACCTGCCTTAATCATCTCACATTCAAGCAGGTGCAGTAGGCATGGGGACCTTTTGTTACATAGAAAGTCCACCCCTTCTGCCATATTGTACAGCTGCACAGTATCTTGTTCGTTGTCCGGCAAATATCTTTTTATAACAAACTTTACCAGATCATCATGTGAAACTTCCTCCTTAATCTGAGACCTGATGCCATAGTCGTCGTAGGGGACAACGATCTGGGTCACTACAGTGGATTTCTCCACCATAAAACTGAAACGGTTTTATATTTTGCCTGATCTTTGACAAGTATAGCCAGCTGTGCCTCAGCTTGCTTGATCTCCTGCTTTGTGTTTTTTGTCAATGTTTTTGTGGATGCTGCTAACGAGATCTTTTATCCTGCTTATAAGAGCTGGAAGATCATCGTCATTCAACTCACTGCGCTAAGCTGGTGGGTTAACCTCTACTGCTTGGTCTAACATCAAAAATCCGTCGCAATGTGGGAAACCTTACCACCTAAATGACTTTTGACAGTTACTTCTATCCAGTTTTATTTGCCACCTTTTGTGTACTGTTTGTCTGAATGAACAGATATTTTTCCCTATTGAACTTTAAAATATCTTTTAAAAGTATCAACAATGAGGAATAAAATGTACTCTTTATTTATATATACTATAATTATAAATTGTATAATAATATATATACTATCCAATTAAGAATAATTTCAAGACACAATCTTGTCACATCTTAAAAAAAATTTCTAACATTCTTTTAACACATAGTGCTTCTCATCTAAAATATTTTTTCACAATTAATAGAAGTTCCAATTATAGGCCTAGGTGACGGATATTAAAGAAAAGTATTTCTTCATATACCAAGTTGTAGAATCGAATTCTTTGAAAATTTATAAATTAAAATTGTAAAACATTGGCTATTAATTAGCCATAAATAAAAAGTGAAATTATAAAATTTTACTGTATTTTATATCAAATTAGTGGCGCGTCTATAATTACAGATGGAATACAGTAATTAAAATCTAATTTGGAAAAGAATTAAGCATATTTTAAGATAACAATGATTCTGATAAATATGAAAACTGAATCTGATAACCATGGTTTGTTTATTAATCAGCTCAATTTTATTTTCTGAACAAATTGAGGAGCAGCTTATCTTGATGGGATAATGAAACTACTTAGAAGCTAATGTAAGTGTTCATACTTCACTGAGGTACAACAAAGTTAATATTAATTTGGCCAGAAATATTTAATTTTTTAAATGTAAATGAAATATTTTATTTTTTATTATTGAACAATTTTTTTATTATTATTTCTTGAACAATCTGGGAATCTGATGAATTTTCTTACATGATGTCAAGTTTGTGGGACTATTTATAATTAAATAAAATTTAATTTAAATTTAGAAATTTGAATTACGAAACGTTGAAAAAATACAAATTAGAATTTTTCAATGAGTAGTAAGCAACTTATTTTGGTTTGAGTTAAATCTATATACAAGGGTTTTAATTTGAGTTATTCTAAGCAATCTTGATGTTATATAAACGAATCCTAAATTTGTTTAAAAATATAATTGAGGTGATAAAACAAACTACAAGGTTCATTAATGCTTAAAGAAAACTCATCTTTGTTCAAATTTTATATTCATCTTTCTTATAAGGAAAAAAACTTTCATTTTGTTTTAAAAATTGATTTTTGATACTTTTATTAATTTTTGGTTTTATTTATAAATAACAGCTTGATTAATATTTTTTGTCTCATTGCTAACAACTACTTTCATGGAGGAAGAAGAAATTTGTTTTATAAGGGGGTTCTAATTGGAAAAAGTTTGACCATTACTGATTTACAAAACTTTTGCTATATTTAAATTAGAATGATTTATTTACAAAGGTAAAATAAAAATAATCCAGTCTGAGTAATACTTTACATAAATAGTAACCTATAATATAGATCTACGTGTATATTTGGTAAATATGATTACTGCACATTTATACTTGATAATAAAAATAATGATGATACAGGTACATTACATACATATCAAAATACTAGAGTTTAATTATAATTTTTATATTTGAATAATTAGTTATCTAATTATAACATATTACTACAATACTAAGAAATAAATTAAAATCAAAATATTCACAATATCACAGTTATAGAAAAATATATATTAATAAAAAACACCCTGTAAATTAAAAGTACAGTCATTAAATTTAACAATACATTACATAAGTATGTATTTACATGATACACAAAAAATAAATATATTTTATATCAGAATCTTGTTTTACAAAATTTTGTTATTATTTTTGTTCCTTATTATTATTATCAGCATTATAACCAATTTATTTCCAGTGGTTTGAAAAGAGAACTGTTTTTTTTGGATTACACCCTACAGAAAATAAAATAGTTAACTTTTAAATTTGTTTTATTTTTTGAAACCCCATTCCAGTAAGGTCAACCCTTGTTGCATGGGGTAGTTTTATAGGCTACAAGAAATTTAAAAGCAATATCAGCTTAAATTACTGGTTAGTAACTAGAAATCCATTTGATGTTGTTATCTCTATGTGATCTTAATCTATAAATGCAATGTTTAGGTAACCCTAGATGTGCTTAGTGCTTGAACAAGTTATATTAACATAAGCTGAAGTTATAACTCATGTGTGTGTGTGTGTGAGATATATTATGTATATATATAATATAATTTGTAATGTGTGTGAATAAACATAACCAATGTGAGGAATTACGTGTGTGTATTTGAATAAATGTTCATATTCTTTATTGACTAGTCCATTAAAAAAGCTCCATGAAGGTCCATTAAAGAGATTTTTTAAATTTATTAAAATAAACTTAAAAATGCAAGTTATTAGCACAGAAATTTTTTTTTGGACAAAAGTTTTTATGTATTTTAACAAAGATGAAATGGATGAAACAACAAGTGAAAGAATGCCAGGTCCTTTTATTGAAGCATTCCAAACTGATGCATAATTTTCTTAGAGACCTTATCATTTTTAATATTTTTACCTTCTGATAATTGTAAAAAATTAAAAAAAATTTTTTTTTTTTAAGTTGAATAGAAGCAAGATTGATCTTATTACTCATTGCCAACACCATGACAGAGTGATAGCTTCTCTGCCTTTCACTTACCATGTTTCAGATTTGAATCTCAGACAGACTTCATCATTTTTCACATGTTACAAAATTAATTTCTCATCCATGAAAAAAAAGGAAGAAAGAAGGTAGTTATAACTGGGTGTCAGCCTGTTGTTAGTTTACATGAATATAATTGAAATGTTTTTATAGTGTCTTGAGTTTTATTGTTTTATAACAGACTATTCTTTTACCTAGTACTTGAAGAATTATGTTCTGAATGAATGAGGTTAATCTACCATGTATTCATCAGACCTGAGTATATTATATTTTTACAACCAAAACACACACATACTCTTATTTAAACAGCATAACCAAATACCTTTCTTAAAAACAAATTTAATACAGTGGGACAGAATTAAGTAAAATAAAATAAACTAAAATACTTTTATAATACAGTGTTCAAAAAGTGACTCAACCTTATGGATGATCTTTTTTTACAGATTAATTGAGGAAAAATGGATTAAACAATGCAGCGGAGCATATTCATTGTCTCCCAATACATTTAATGTGCCAGTTATGCCCAGACCCAGAATGCTTTCACAGAAAAATATGATGTGGATACACCAAAAAGTCCTCCATCAAGCGACTGAATGACAAGTTCCAAGAGACAAGGAATGTGGCAGATGCAGCCAAAAGTGCTAACACCAGAAAAGTTGTTTGACATGCAAACTGCAAATTCTGTTAGTCTCAAGAAGTCTGTGCGACAGCTATGTAGCCAGTCTGATCTCTTTGTTGTTAGTGCCCACACCACATTGTGCAAATGTTTAAAGATGCATCTGTACAGAGTTTGCGTTGTTCATGAGTTGTTACCTGCAGACAATGGAAAATGTGCAGCTTTTTGTCAGTGGTTCATGTCATCTGTAACGCCAGATGAAGTAGAACTAAATGATTGGTTTTGGTCTGATGAGGCATAGTTCTATTTTGATGGATATGTGAATACACAGAATTCATGCATTTGGTGTACAGAAAATCCACAACAGCTGCATAAGTCTCCGCTGCAAGGACAAAAAGTGGGTGTTTGGTGAATCTTCATGACATTCTTTCACGGCACAGTGAACAGTGAGTGCTATATATCGATGATGCAACAATTTGTAAACACTAAACTTGCAAATTGGTTAGAGTACATATGGCAGTACATGCTATGGCTCATACATCCAGCAACACTATGACTTGAATCAGTATTTACATGGACAAGTAATTTCGAAGGTGTTGTTGTGGCCCCTTCAGTCTGCTAATTTACCACCTACTGACTGTTTCTTTTGAGGATACCTTATGGATGCTGCTTATAAAACTCATCCTCACACCATTCTCAAATTGAAGAGCAAAATTGAACAATGTGTTGTTGCAATTCTTCAAAAAAATTTTACAAGTGTTAAGAGCATCACTTTTTTACACTCTATGGTTCAGTTATTGTGACAGGTGGACTATCACTGTAAACTTAAAAGACAAATGGATACAACCAACCACACACATTTAAAAATATACTTTGATAAAAATGGTGCTATATGTTGTAGTAATAAATAGTGTTGGGAAATAAAACTGTTATATTTCCTGACATTTTTTCTGTTTGTTGACACTGAAAAAATAAAACTGAAAAAAATTTTTATTTTACTTGGAGAAATATATTTCAATTTCCTTATAATTTTTTCACATAAAATTTTTATAAAAACATTTCTTCAGAATTTAAAATTATTATTTATAATTACATAACTGTAATGATATTTTAATCCATTTGAAAGACATAATTTAAAATAAGAAAACAATTTTCAATAGCAAGTTTAGTGCATGAAAATATTTTAACCAATAAAAAAACCTATTTTTGACATGAATTTTCTTTAAACAAATTGCTTAACAAGGCACACCTACTCCGAAAAATTCATAAATTAACAGGATACATAGAATTGTAGTTATTTTCTAAACAACTACACTAACTTATATTAGCACAATTTTTTTTTGTAATTAAAGTTGTTAATTAGTGACTTTATATAGGTAACATATAAACAGTTTGTGCAAGCATTAAAAACATGTTCAGGCACCTTTAATGGAAGCCAAATAAATTATATTTGGAAGGCATGTTAAAGACATGGTTTCAAACCTACAAAGATCTTGTGACTAATTTAATATGACTCTGATAGGACAATGACAGACAAGGAAATACTATGAAATAAAAATCTGTCATTTTTTTCCAAAACAGAAAGGCAGGAAATATTGAATACAGTGGAGATTAATAATGGAGAAATCTTAGCGATTATAGCAGTGTGCCTGTATATAATGTATATATATATATATATATATACATGTATTTGGTCATCTTTGCTAGCATAGAATTTATCCCTCCAAAAAAACTTTAATACTTTATTTTTAAAGCAAGAAATTAAACTTTATAAAGAATAAAAAAATACTAATTAGTTGGCACTTGTTTACACTTTTTTTTTTGTTAGAAAGAGATAAAGTAATTTTTAAGTGTAATTATGATGATATTATATAATAATTAAGACTAAAATGCATATAATACAATGAATGTACATTGGTTCTGAATATGATATAAGTAATATATCAAGGCAAGTTACACATTTAGGTGTACAGTATGTTACAAAACTGTATATATACAAGCACATGCTAGTACATATTTTCATATTATTATAAATACAATATTTATTTACATGCGTTTTACATATAAATTGGTGGTACATCAAATACATTGAGTCATATATAGATTCTATTTAAAAATTTAAAATAAAATATTTAAATAAATTACAGTCTCTAATTTTTCAAAAATATAGGCCAAAAATGATTATTACTAAAATTAAATCCACTTCAGTCATTATGAGATACTGTTACCCTTTTTTTGTAACAAACAACATACTATTAGATAAATCATACATACAACTTTTAAATGTGTAATTCAAAAACTAGAATACTAATGTATTTTTATTTTTGTACATGACAGTCAGTGATGTCAACTTTTAACTTTTAAATTATGAAATAAAATAAATTTAATAAAAAGAAAGTTTTTTATACTCTCTTCACACAGTTTTCAGCCATATTTTTTAGAGTAGAATTAATATTCTACTTGCAAATGGATTAATTCTTGGTACATCAATATCCAGTCATATTAGACATATTTATTCAAAATTATATTAAAATCAGGAGTCACTTTTTTCATTTGCAACCACCATCGTCATAATCATAATAAAATAATTGATAAAACAAAAGTGTAGGAGTTTTTATAACTTTGTATGTAAGTATCTCATGATCCATTTGCATTCCACTGTGAAACACTGAAATTGGAGTTTATTAATTAGCACTGAAATTTAAGTTTATTATTTAAAAAGTTTATAGTTTTAAATAATATTTATCACACGTAATAACCGATGGATGTTTTTATTTTTAAAAAATACCCAAACAGCTAAATCATTTTTAATATAGAACTTAATAAATTCATTAAGGAGAGACTGACTTACCAGAGATTGTTAGGGCAATAACAGACAAGCATATATAAATCTGAAATACCAAGCCCTATACATAAGAGTGTATATGTGCAGATAGAAGAGTAAGAATTAGATTAACACTTTGAGTGCTGAATCCTCAACCCACATTTGATGCTCTCTAGAATAATGGACATTCCCAGTATTTATTTGCAGTAAATTCTCTTTTATTCATCACTCATTAATTTTTAACTTTCAAAAAAAAAGATGAGCCATAATTAATTCTCATATATTATAAAATATTTATAATTTATATTTATTTAATATAATGTATTTCTAAAAATACAATATTTTTTTTTAAACCCACCGGATTTGTCTAGTTCAAGTTCTCAGGTTCAAATCCTAATACAGGTAGTTTACTTTTATTTGGAATACTACATCATGGATATCAGTGTTATTCAGCGGTTGGGTTTCAATTAATCACACGTCTCAGGATTAGTTGACCTGAGTTTGTTCAAGACTACATATTTATCGATAGTTATATTACACTGATAAGTCGCTAAAGACTTTAATTGTTGATACGACTATAAATAAAATAAAAAATATTTAACATACAGTTAATAAATTTATTTATTTAATTTATATATATATATATATATATATATATATGTGCTGTCCCTAACTGGACAGTAGAATTTGCATATATGTTCATAATAAATTTCAGAATTTTTAAAACAGAAAACAATTTTGAAAAATTGACAGATTATAAAATTAATATGTTTAAAATACCAGCTGAAGGTGCAGGATCCTGTGAATTTCAATTATTGGAAATTAATACGGTAAGTTAAGTTGTCAGTATGTTAATGAATATTTGAATTTTCAAAAAAAAAGTGTGTGTGTGTGTTCTTTGAACATAAAAATTAAGGCCTATCTCATTTGTCTTAATTTTTATAAATTACTATGACTCATTTTCTTTAAAATTTATTTTATAACAAACATGATGTAGTGAAGTAAAGCTAATTAATACTATATAAAAATAACACCATTGTGATTAGATTAGATTAAACTTAAGATAAAATTAATTTAAAATGATATCTGTTTACAGAAAACAACTATTCTTGCCAGAATTAAAAGAAACATATTAAAAGGTTTTTGGAGTGTATGAAAAAAAGAATTACTCCAGTATGACGTAACGTATAGAGAAAATAAAAAAAGCTTGTATTTTACAAGCTTATGATAGTGAGGCTAAAAAAACTGAATTGATGAAATAAATAGTGTTACAACATATATGCTATTTTTCCTAAATGATGGAACAAAACTTTTTACCAAAGAAAATGACCTACTTCATCAAACAAGAATTTATAAATGGTTTTTAAACAAAAATTTATAAATGACAAAAAGTGAATCATGATTATGTTTTTAAAATGATTAAATATTAAACAACTTGCTTTAAAATATTATAACGCTGTGTAACCCTGTGTGATATATTAAGAAAATTAAATCGTTGGTTACAATACAATATACTTCATTTACTTTTTTTGACAGTGAACTTATACATATCATTTCATTTCATAAAAAAGTGTTTAAATAGTTCTTACAATTATTATCAATTTAAATCTCATCATGGGATCTAAGCAATCTCTAAATTTTCTTATAAAACCTCACTACAATTGTAGATTAGATTTTATATGTACTGATATATGAGGGTAAGTCAATTTATTATCTGCAGGTTATATATATAGTTATATAGGTTAGATTTATCATCTGTGCAGGTTTAATGCTGCTAGGTTAGTTCCATTATCACTGCCCTGCCATTAACCATGGCTGTTCCGCTTTCTGTTTGCACCAAAGAAGAGCAATGTTCAGTGATCCATTTTTTGTGGTCGGAAGGTGTATCAGGGGCCAAAGTTCATTGAAGACTTTCGGTACAGTACGGGAACAGTGTTTTGCCACAACGGAGTGTCTACAAATGGATTGAAAAATTCAAAAATGGTTGCACAAGTGTTATGCACGACGAAGGAGCCAGATGACTGTTTACCGCCACAAATGAGGAAAACATTGAGCGTGCATGTGACACAGTTTTCTTAGACAGACGAGTAACTATTGATGAAGTGGCACATCGTCTGCAAATTAGTCACGGTTCTGTCTACAAAATCATCCACAACAGACTTTGGTTTCATAGTCTGTGCAAGATGGGTCCCAAAACATCTTACACAGTTGCATAAACAAACGCGCTTGGACATCTGCCAAAAAAATATGTATGGTAATGAACGGGACATCTTCGTAGACAGAATCATCACTGGTGATGAAACATGGATCCATCATTACGAGACGGAAAGTAAATGGCAGAGTATGTAATGGTAACATCCAAATTTGCCCTGCAACTGTCCACAGGAAAACTGATGCTTACGGTTTTTTGGGACTCACAAGGCTCAGTACTGGAACATTATGAGGAAAGGGGCATGACAATAAACAGTGCGCGTTACAGTAAGATGCTTACTGCCAAGCTGAAGCCTGCGATTTGAAGCAAACGCTGAGGACTGCTATTGAAAGGTATTATGTTGTTGCACAACAATGCTGCTGCCCGCACTGCTGAAATGCTCCAGAAACTCAACTTTGAAGTATTGACTCACCCTTCTTATAGTCCTGATCTTGTCCCTTCTGACTACCACTTGTTTGGTCCACTCAAAGAGGCATTAAGGGGCCGTCGATTTACCTCATACGAAACAGTAAAAGAAGCGGTGCCTTCCTAGCTCACAGCTCAACCAAAAACCTTCTTTTATGAAGGCATCAGGAAGCTTGTGCAACAATGGACCAAGTGCATTGAAATGCAAGGGGACTATGTTGAAAAATGATGTACATGTAAGTGTTCTATTTGTATTGTAATAAAATTTATAAGTACATTGCGAATAATAATTGACTTACTCTCGTAAATATATATATATATATATATATAAGATTTAAAATGCTATGTACTTTAGTAAAGAGTTTAGGAAAAAGTTCCATGAATTTAAAAATGACTCACTTAATATTTAAAAATTAAAATTTTTACATTTCATCTTGCTGTTCAATGAAATTAAATTTATGAACATTTTTTTTTGTTACTGTATTAGTATTTTTAAATGTTACATTTATATTTCTTTCTTTTTTTTAATGTGTTTGCATTTTATGTATTACTTAAAAAGTAGACTTCTTTGTTTTATGCTTTTCAGTAGAAATAAATCATGTAGCTCATGTCCTTCTGAATTAGTACCAGTAATAAAATAGTAAAATATAATAATTATATATTTTCTGAAAGCTATAATTAGGCTACAATACTAACATTAGCTTATTCAAATATATCTCATTCATAATTATATGTTAACAATCATAAATTTCATTAAGTCATCATTTTGCCCATTTTATCATCACTGCAAGCTTTTATATGATAAATATACTGGTTTTGATCGATTTTTTGTTCTTCAGAATCTAAATAATTGTTTTTTGTAAACTTACTTTTAGATATTTAAATTTACACTTTTAAATTGTCTCCAAAATTACAATAATATGTAATATTACATTATGTCAATAATACCTGCTGATCAGGTATCTTAAAATTTCTGAAGAGCAGTTAAAATAACAACAATTGAACAAACATTTAATTCAAAAATTATAATTTTGTTTGTTTCAACAATAGTGCTAAACAAAAAAAATTTAAAAGTATTGAAATATTTAAAAGGATAAAATATGTCAACCAAAAATTATTTACATATTAATTTTACAAATTATATGTTTTTCAAACAATGAATATTACAAACTCGATGGTAAGGCTTATCTGGAATATCACTACAGTATTTGACACAAAATAAAAAACCAACCTTTGAAGAGTTATATTTTATGAACTGCTTGAAAAACGTTGAACTTTGCTGTTTAGTTGTTTTTAAATTTTTCTAATGGTCATTATTAATAATGACCATGGTATTTCTATTTAGTTTTACTTTTCAGGGCCAGAAAGGTCTGGTAGTAATGGTGTAGGTATACTGATAAATAAGAGATTCGTAGAAAAAGTATTAAAGTTTAAATATGTAGATAAAATGATGATGATGAGGATAGAGGGAGAAGATAAAGATATTGTAATAATTCAAGTATACATGCCTACCACTCAGCACACAGATGAGGAAAAGGAATAGTGTTACGAAAAGATAGAAGAATTAATTGGGAAAGAAAATGAAACATTTGTAATGATACTAGGTGATTGGAATGCTGTGATTGCAGAAGGAAGGGAAAACAAGGCAATGGGAAAATATGGTCTCGGAATTAGAAATGAAAGATGAGAAAAACTGGTTAGATTCTGCATGGACTTAGTGTTGGGAAGCACTCAGTTTCAAAATCATAAAAGAAGATGTATGTGAGTATCACGAATGAACAGAGGAATATATCAAATTGATTATATTATGAAACAATGAAGATTAGAAATTATTTTTAAAATGTTAAGGCTTATCCGGGGTAGATATAAATTTAGATGATGATGTAGTTGTGGCAGAAGTGAATATTAAGCTCAAGAAAATTGGGAATGGCGAAAAGAGATTACTATGATTTGGAGAAGGTAAGGGAACAGGGAACAATTCAGGAAATGGAAAACGTAATGCTGGAAATTATGAGTGGGAGATAAACCAAGTAATGCAGATGATAGGTGGATGAAAATTAAAAAAGAGTTTAAAGAAAACAGCAAAAGAGACGATAGGGTTTAAAAACAGGAACAGAATATGGAAAAAGTGGGTTTACAAGTGATGTGTTAGACAAGATGAATGAAAGGAGAAAGTGGAAAAATGTATAAACAGAAAAAGATAGGTGGAAATACAGAAGGTCGAAAAATGAACAAAGAAGGAAAACTAAGAAAGCTAAGGAAAAATGGCTTGAGGAAAATGTACAGCAATAGAAAATTTGAAAAAAAGAAGAGAGGTATGAGCTAATACAAAAAGAAACTTCAGAAATAATTTTTAAAGAGAAACGAGGGAAGAAAGTGTATCACATAGGGACAAAGAATAGAGAAATACTTAATCATAAGGAGGAAATAAAAAGGAGGTGGGAAGAATACATTGCAAATTTATATACATTACAAGAAAAGCCAAGAGAAATAGATACGGGAGTAGAAGAAGAGTACAAAGTTCATAAAGATCAAAAAGGGTACAGTATATTAAAAAGTGAATAAATGAGCCAATTAAAATGATGAGAAAGGAGAAGCCGAGGGATCTGATGAAATACCAGTTGAGCTGTTCAAAGTGCTAGGAGAGACAGGAGAATTGTTATTACTAGATCTATGCAATGGAATACTTGAAGAAGGTAAGTGGCTGGAGGACTTCTGGGATACAATTATGGTACCAATAGAAAAGAAAAGAAATATAAAGAAATGTGAAGAACACAGAACTATTAGCCTAATATCACATGCACATAAGGTACTATAAGGGTTCTAAATAAGAGGACATCCAATAAACTGGATGGCAGTATTGAGGAATAACAGTTTGGGTTTAGAATTAGTGCTGGAACAAGGAATGCTACTAGGCTGCTAAGAGTAACAGGTGGGAGATCCATGGAAAGGAGGGCGGAGAGTGTATGTTACTACATTTGTCAGTCTAGAAAAGGTTATGTAAATTAGATTAGATTAGGTCATGACAGAGTTAGATGGGATAAATTACTGTTAACTTTGAAAAATAAGAGTGCTGACTGGTAAGAGAGGTGCTTAATTTTATAAGTGCCTACGTTTTATAACCAGAGAATAAAAGTAACAGTAGGAGACAAAATGACTAGAAAAAGGGTAGTAATCACTGGCTGGGTAATCACTGGAAGGGTAGTGAGGCAGGGATGCTGTATGTCACCAATATTATTTAGCATATGTCTGGAAGAAATAATTAAATGCTGTTTGAATGAGAAAAGAGGAGTAAAGATCAGGCGAAAAGAATAGAATGTATATGTTTTGCTGATGACATGGCGATACTGGCAGAGAGTCCAAGTAAACTAAATGAAATACTTTATGACTTAAATGAAAGTGCGAAAGTCAGGGTATGAGGATAAACAAAAAAAAGCAAAATGTATGGTATTAGGTGGAAAAGTGGAGAGGATTGAGATTAAGATAAGAAATAACGTTTTAGAATATGTGAAGAAATTTCAGCACTTAGGGAGCTTTATAACTGATGACCTGACTTGCACAATAGAAATTAGAAGAAGACTATCAAGTAAGCAGTCATTCAATAAGAAGGGAAGACTGCTGTATGGAAAGTTAAATTCAGCGTTAAGGAAGAGATTAATGAGATGTTTTATTTGGAGTGAATTCTCTATGAAGCTGAAAAGTGGATGATGAGAAAGGCAAATAGAAAATGAATTGAGGCATTTGAAATGTGGGTATGGTACAGAATGATAAGTGTAGGTGGCAAGACCATGTAACAAATGAGGAAGTATTTAGCAGAATCAGAGAGAACAGGAGAATGCTACATGTGATTGAATATAGGAAATGGAACTGATTAGGGCATTGTATGAGAAGGAGGAGTTTATTAGTGGATACAGTAAAAGTCTTGGTAAATGGAAGGAAAGGAAGATGAAAGAAGAGATTTCAAATGATGAATGGGATTATGGAAAAGGGAAAATATGCTGAAACAAAGAGGGTAGCAAAGGATTCATAAGGTGGAGAGCAGCAGCCATGAAAGGACTTGCCCTAATGGCAGAATACTATGAATGAATGGATTAAAAAAAAAACTATTATGGTTTTCAGTATTAGGACATTTTTTTTGGATTAAACTGTGTGTTTTAAAATATACTGTTTTATAATCTTAATTAAAAACATGATGGAAAAAGAATTGTGGAAGAAAGATAAATGGAAATTTTACTATATGTTGGAGAAAAAAATACAGTTGCTTCGCTTGTCTCCACATTGAAACAACTGTACTCACAAAAAATATTGTAATATTAATATGAAGCAACTGAACAATACTGTCATTGCAATATGACATTTTATTTAGAATTTCAACAAATTTTCTTTATTTAAATTGAAGCAAAAAAAAATGTAAAAAAAGAAAATGTTTAATATGGTAATTTTTCCATCAAAGGTTCATAAGCTAATAAATAACTCTTCAAATACAAGCTGTTTTTTTGTGATGCAAGCTCCAACATTGAAAAAGGCTGCCTATTGGTGCCGCCTGTCCCTACTGAAATCTAAAATTTCTAAAGGCACCGTTGGATTCTGATATGGCAATAATAATCAAATTGGCAGTTAAATTGTTAATGAATCTTTTTTTATATTTTTAAGTTTTATATGATATGTGATAAAAAATAATTTATTAAAAACTTATATATTTGAATTATATTAATTCAATCGGTATTCTTGAATGGTATATCTATAATACATATTGTTCCATTCCTTCTTCTATAATGTTGATGACTACTGGCCATGCAAATTTTGGATAATTTTGATAGATTCCAATTTCATGTAGCAAGTAAAAAAAATTCCAGTTTCTAGTTATATTTGAAATTTATTTGTTGACTGATTATAATCATTATTAATGTTTTATTAAATCATGTATAATATTCTATTCTGGGGAATTTCAACTTACTTTATATTATTATTTTTATTTTGTTATCATTTGTTTACTTCTTCTGATAATTGATCTGCAGCAAAAGAAAAAAAAAACAAAAAAGGAAACAATTGTTTAGTTAAACAAAACTTCTTCTTAAACATAAAAAAAACATTGAAACAGACATAATAAAAATTATGCTAAATAAAAATGGACATAATAAAATATAATAATCTTAACTATGTACTAGAGTCTTTTTGTAATATTATAAAAGTGGAACCAATATAAATAAAAATCCCATCACTTAACAAAAGAACAAACAGTCCACAAACATTAATAAATAAGGATTTTTTCTCTTTTCAAAAAAATCTGTTCAAAAACAGAGTTCTAAAAACCATTTATTTTGAAATTTGATTTACTTTTTCATTATGGACAGTATAAAAATTAAGTATACATTTCCTTCTACACATTAAAAAGAAATTTAAAAAAAAATAATAATAATAAAAGTTATGAATGTTCTACACTGGAATTTTCCTTGAACTCAATTTTTTTTTTGGCTATTAATTTTTAATTTATTGTCATTATTTCATTTAAGATTTTTTTTTAAAGCACTTAAGCAGTCTCAAACTTAACAAAGAAGAACAATACTGCCAATATAATATATTTGAAAGATTACAAGGTATGAAATTCTACACAACACGTAAGAAAACACTACATTCAGTACAGATAAATAGTTATAGTAATTTTTAGTAATATTTTATAAAAAATGGTCAAGTAGTTGTTTATGCTATCATAATATTCATTCGATAATAATATCACATAGCTATGCACAAATATCATATAATGACAAATTTATATTCAACATTATCAAAAGGAAAACATTAGGTGGCCACTGACATTGATATTTGGAATGTGCTTTAGGGTTTCCATTTCAAAATACTTACAGATGTGAAAAGCGATGTTCTAAGTACTTTGTCACCCACGTACGTAGTTTAAAATAGACATGCCAAACTTGCATGCTTGGAATGGGTAATAATTGTGCATTCTTTATGAATAAAAATGTCACATTATACATGTTCCAAGTTTGCAAGCTAAGAATTTTGGCCCATTTAAAATACAAAATGGTTGATGTATGTAGTATTTTTATAGCTTTGTTTTTAGCTTCATGTAATAAGTTCAATTGTACAATAAGAAATAAAATTAAGTGATACCATGAGATTATTAAGAAGTAAAGGAAAACAGCATTTGTTGCGGCATTTTTGCAGTCAGATAATTAACATACAAAAAGTGTAAATAAAAAATAAACAGTTAAACAAATGAGAAGAAAGTTATACAAATATTAACCTAGAAAATTACTGAAAGATAAGCCTGAAGATTTTAAATATTACTTGAGAATGAGCAGTGTTGTTTTTGATGATACGCAGGAGTTTGGTTTTCTAAAGTAGTGTTTCTGGCAAGCCTAGTATGCTCTTTCTGAAGTCGCATATCATCCCTTTGTGTTATAAAAGAGAGATCCTTATACAGAGATATGCAGCACATGTTTAGTCATTTAAAACTCATCTGAATAACAGAATGTTCTTTCAACATGGATTTAGGACTTATCCTCAGCCAATAGGAATATGTACAGCTGAAATTATGAGTAAATATAACATTATCCTTCCACTTGTATTAGATATTAAAAAAAAGGAAGTCTCTCTATGAATAAATCCTAAGTCATGGTAAGAACTTATCTCTATAATGTAGATAAATACCTATATGCATTGTTCAGGTTAAGTTAGCTTAGTTAGTTAGATTAAGTTGCGTTGTTCAGATAAAGCTAGAATCTGAATACAAAAATTACACCAGTATTTACAACGATGAGCCAAAAACTCAAAATTGAACTGGATGCTCTGTAATAGCAAATGACGATGCAAATTAGTGGCGATTTAATAATACATGTATGTAGCTTCTATACAACAAGATACAAGCCATCCAGCACGATATTTGTTAAATACAACATCTACAATAAATAGAGAATGAATACCATTTAAAGAACAGGCTAATAAGAATCATATTGCCATAATAATAAAGAGAGGTTGCAATTATGTAGGGAGGAATTTAACAGTGAAATTAAATGCAGTAAAGGATATTCAACGTAAATAGAAATCAGATGCAGATTTTACAAGCAGGGAGCATGTGATATCAGTAATACTAGACTAACTTCTTCATAATGTTAACATGTAGTTTATTGTAAATATCTCCCTCTCTAGAAAAAAAAAGTATATTATTCAGTTTCAACAGTTTGAAATGTTTATTTTTATGCTCACACAGACTTTTACTTCTGTTGAGATTTTCTCATTCAATGAATATTTTGCTACTTTCTGTATACTTTAAGAATACTTAAAGGTCACTATGTTTACAATTTGTTCACATTGTTATGTTGGTTTATTTTTAATGTAATTATTATTACTGCTACATTGTAGATGTATTCCCTCGTACAATAATATCAAAACATTTATTTATTTGTCATGTGCATTTATGATAATTGATATTTAATTCAATATTATGCAGTATGCAGAATGTGATGTATCGCTTTAGAAGATTATCCAGTACTACTTATAAAAATAACCTTGATTAAAAATTAACATCATTTTATATTTAATTATAATAAAAAATTTATAACAATTATTTAGTTCGAAGAGGATGCCACATAGCAATTGGCTTTCGTAATGAAGTCAACATCTGAGTCCAATGATTTAATGCTTTACCACCACTTTGACTTCCAATAATCACATGACCGATATTTCTTGACTGAGATTGTGCCGCTATATCACTGTGTATCACTTCTGTTACTGTAACTCTAAGGTGAATAGTCTGTAAAAAATATATATACTAATTTAATTATGAAATCCAACAAAATAGTTAACATAAAAAAATTATATTTACATTTAAAAAAGTATTTGTAAAAATCCTCGAAAGGTTTACTCTTGAACGTAAGGTTTACTACACTTCTTCCTCCTACCAATATACTTACCTACTGTAGTCAACTGATTATACTAGAATGTAATACCAATATAACAAGTAGTATTATAACAATAAATATATTTATAAAAACTTACTAAAATGTGCACTATTATTTGATAAAACACTTGGAATATAAGAAATTTAATGAAATGTAACTAATAGAACATAAACTAAGAACTCTATAAAAGAATAATTGAAAATAAATGAAATATGTAGTCATGATATCAAACAAATCAGCAATTTATCAAATAAACTGATTTTCATAAATGTTAAATGAAAGGAAATAAAAAGATTAATTTTTCCTTATTGGGAATCACATTATTTATTTTTACTAAATATTTATTGACATATACTGATATTTAGATTAATGATAAACATTATAATTTGTAATTCTGTAAGTTCTAGGTTGAAAACATACAGATTAGAAGTAAATTACTCAGTCTATACTTTCTGTTACTTCTTTTTTGAAAATATTTTTTATTTCTTTTTCTAGTACGTACATTTCAATATTTTCACTAAAATATGGATCTTTTCACTAATATATAATATTTTTACTAAAATATATATATGTACTTAACATTAACATGCTAATGTGGTACAGCCTTATACAGACTCAAGCCAACCATTCCTGAAACATGTTAATTGAATTCGAACTAACAAAGCACACTAGTATTCACTAGTCTGGCGCTCAAATCTGTTTAAAAGCAACTAATTTTTACTAGGATTTCCACTGCAGAACCTTCAACTTTGGAAATCAACTGATTGGCGATAACAATTTAATTACTACTAGACCAGCCTGGTTTAGTCCTGGGCTGGTCAAGTGGTTAACTCGACAATATAATTTACTTATTTTATAAATTGCTATGAAAAGGTATAATGCAATAGGAAAGATTGGAGAATTGCATTAATCTAGCTAAGTGACTAATGATTTTGAAAAAACGATGTCAGCTATTGAGGTTATAGCTTGTTATTTTATGAGAAGCTAGAGCTTGACTTTTATTTGTTTTATTAATTTTTCATTTCAACAGCTTTTATGTGCTTCATCAGATGTTTGTATTTATTATCTACTACAGTGAGCCTGTAATTGCCATGTAATTCAAAGCTGATATGTAGGAAGAAAGGATTAAAATAAAAATTACAAATTATTATAAAAATATTGTTTCAAGCAGTTCAGGGTTGAAATAATTGTCAATGTTTATCTGTTCAATGTTACTTGTTGTAGCTCGTCATTATGAAAAAATGCAATAAATTGTAAAATAATCCCTTTTTCTAGTCCTATTAAATAATTATTTATTTGGTATTATACAGCGAGAAAGGGATTACATCTTCCTTTGATGCAATGTACAGATTAGATTTTTTGTAAAACATTAAGATTAAAATTTTTTTTTCATGTAGGATTTTCATTAAATTTTTCTAAATGAATTCTGTAATAGTAGTTTATAATAATTTTTTTTTAAATGTTGTATTATAATTATGGTGGAAAGAAGATTAAAGGAGAGAGAGGGAGTGAGAGGTAGTTAAGTGTATACTTAAGGGGAAAACATTAATCATGGAGGTTTAGTGCAGTTGCAAAAGAACCCCTTCTTCATTGTCACTGTCACATAATACTAAAAAAAAGTTAAAAAAACTAAATAAACTTCTTATTGGGAACTTTAATATTTAATTTATAATATTGAATTTACAATGAAGTCAATATTGTTCTGTGTTTCTATAGGTTTTAGTTATGGAGGCCCTTATTTCATGTAAAGAGCATCAAAAATAGAAAAGTGTAAAAAGTATAAATTTGAATTTTTAAGTCAAAGTTTAATTATACGACAAATAATGCAACAAAATTTCAAACAATTTGATCATGAATTTCATGAGATATAATCACCCAAATTAAGGACATTGGAATCAGAGCTCTAAAAATTTTTTTTTTTATTTACCTAAAATATCTTCTAAACAAACTGCTTGAACAATTCTCTAAGGAAATAATGAAATGTTAAACTTAATAGAATAAAGTTTTATAAATACTAAATGAAAATCTCTTTCAAAGATATTTATTTTGAAACTTGTCTGAAATAATTTATAATCAGATTTTGTTTCTGTATGGAGAGGAGTGCTTTGAGCATAGCATTGAATTTTTTACTATTATATGCTATAATATATAAACAAATTATGCAATAGAATAGGGCATTCACTCTAAAAATACTTAAAATTATATAATGAATTTTTTTTTTTTTGTTTTAAGTGACATCAACTGCTTTTTTTGATAAGAAATGGCAACATAGTGAAACTACACTACTGAGTATATTTCTGTGGTTATAAAATGAACTATTTTTACTGAATACTGGCAGTTAACTTTACTTTCTTATGCTTCACTTTTCCAGGATGTTACATTTGTAGCATTTATTATAGAGCCACAAAATTTTCAAGAATGAATGTTTAGTACTCTTAAGATATTATCAGATAAAAAAATACATGAGCTCTAACGCAGAATAGAATGATTAACTGTGGAACTCTGATAAAATAAAATAATTTATTTTTAAATCAAATCTATTTCACCTAAAAAAAACCATTTAAATACCATACAAAATACATTAGTAACTTTATGCTTTTTGCTGGCATAAGCAATGCATGTAAGCTAATATGTAATTTCTTACTAGAATAATAATGCTGTAGTGCACACATTAGTAAATTTAAAACACTAAGAGAAATATTAATTAAAATTACAAAAAATTAAACAATTCTTATAACACAATTATAATTAAATACTAAATTTACAATGAATCAAAATTAATTTTATTTTCTTTCAACATTATCTACTTTCTCTCCAATTATATTAGTTCTTCAATTAGTTTATATCATATAAAATACAATACATAATTTTTGTTATATTATAAGTAGTATTGCTAAAATTTATAGGATTTTATTAACCGTTTAAGGTTAGATAGACATTTTGTATTTACAAAATATAATACAATGTGAAAAGACTGAACATATATGTAAAGTAAATCTAGCTATTGACCATTTTATTGAAAAATACAATAATACTAAAACTAATTATAACTACTAACCTGCAGTGTATGAGCAGGTACGCTAAATATTATTGCTTCATTGAATATTGGACTTCTTTCCCCTCTTTTTACAGACGTTTTCTTTTTATGCACTTTTTTACCATGCTGTAATAAATACACCTGCAAAAAAGTATTTTATAATAATAAATATAAAAACAGTAATATAATTAACAGCATCTTTATTGTAGGAATTATAACTGAAGAACATTAGGAATAAGATGAATCCTTTCCTATAGTCAGAATGGATTATCCAATCATTATTTAATAATTTTTTCTATCAGTTTAGCAACTATTGTTTGCTTACCTGCACTTTAATTAACCGATTTTTTGCCAGTGGTGCGTAAACGCACCTTTTTCTAAAATAATTTTTTTATAAATTTCTAAATAATTTTCTTCACTTTTTACAATTTGGCCTTACTTTGTTAAGTTCTTTGATCACCCTAACATAAGTTATAATTGATTACGTTTTTATTTTTTAAGTTTAGCTGCATTCAAACTTACTGTAATTTAACATTCCGTGTAACTGCTTCATTTTATAATATATTTGGATAGCAGAGTGGTTGTTATAAATAATATTATTATTTTAATTATATCTCTAGGTTTTGTTTTTTATTGTCAATTGATAAAAATAACTTGTTTTTAAAAATCATTATAAATAGCAGTCGTTAAAGATAATGGTGCGATGACGCACCTTTGGCATAATGAGTGATGACTCATGAGCTAAGCATACATCGTAATAGGTTATGTTGGAATATTCTCACAGTCTTGTGTTGCATTGCTTTGCTTATACATCGTTGTAGTTTTGTTTAGTCTAACATTTTATTGAATTGATACAGCGTTTCCTTTTGTTATTAAATTTTGAATACGTATTCGGTATTAATTTTATAATTCATAGAAATTTACTCAAGAAATATCTCAAACAATATTACATCGTCTTTTAGTATAGTGTTTATTTACTATGTACATGCATTAGTTTTACAAGAGTCGAGTTGAATTCATTATAATTTAAGTATTTTTTAAATTGTGGAATTTTGAAAAACCGCTGACACTTGACGAATTGCAGTCCATTTTAGATGAAGATAACAACATATCGCAAGCAACTGCTATTGACGCGACTTAAATTCCACCTAAAGTTGATGAACTTACAGATGAAGAAGATTTTGATGACAATTTGCTAATCGAGACCCCCTTCTACAGGCAATAACTGATATAGCAGGTACGTTTGAGATTCATGTACATTCAGAAAAAGACATTGATGCTGAAATATCAAATTGCAAGGATAAACCAAAAAAATCTAAAACTAAACCCAAAACAAACATTCCAAAATGGGAAAAAATTGAACCAATTTCAGTAGAACATAGACAAATAGAAATCTTAGAAATAAACTGACAGGAAAATCACCCCTTAAATATTTTTCCTTTATTTTGATAATGATTTGCTGAATATGATTTTAGAGTTCAGTATAAAATATGCACATGACGGCAATCGGCATGATTTTTCTTTAAATAGTGCGTTACTAAAAAGATTTATTACAATTTCGATACTGACTGGTTACCATACGTTACCTCAAACAGAAATGTATTGGAGTAAGGATGAAGATAAGGTTGTAGAAATAGTCAGAAATTCAATGAGCCGTAACACCTTTAGAGCAATAAAAAGGAACCTGCACCTTTCCGATAACAAATTGCTTGACAAGAACGATAAATTTGCATGAAATAAACAAACGTAATTTACAGTTGGGCGTTTTTTCTCATAATTTATCTATTGATGAAGAAATGGTGCCATATTCTGGTAGGCATTCAGCAAAAATGTTTATAACGGGAAAACCAATCAGATTTGGATTCAAGCTTTGGTGTTTATGTAGTTCTGATGGGTATTTGTACCAATTATACCAAACGGAGGTGCTAAAAAAGAAAAATCTGAATATGGTCTGGGGTCACAAGTAGTACTCAATATGTTAAATGTTGTATCCCATCCGAACGAGCATAGAATTTATTTTAACAATTTTTTTTGACATATGATCTATTTAAATTACTCAATGAAAAAGGATATTTTGCTACTGGCACTGTCAGAGAAAATAGGCTTCCTAATTGCCCACTAAAGAGTTCAAAAGTATTGCAGAAGATGGATAGAGGTACATTTGGTTTTGCATTTGATAAAAAAAACTAGTTTTGCAGTAGCTAGATGGAATGATAATGCAGTGGTGACAGTTGCCAGTAATCACAATGGAATTTACCCATTAGCAAATACAAAAAGATATAGCAGAAAAGAAAGAAAAGATATAATTATTAGTCAGCCATTAATGGTAGCACAATACACGAAATTCATGGGTGGCGTGGATTCTCATGACAATGTCATTGGAAACTATAGAATAAAAGTGCGTGGAAAAAAGTGGTGGTGGCCATTGTTTACTAATGCTATCGATTCTGTTATAGTAAATTCGTGGAAACTATATCGGCTTGTAAACCATGATAAAATCAGTCAAATTGACTTTAGGTCGTACCTTGTATTATCGTTGATCAAAAGTGAGGAAATAAAAATACCACAGTGCATCGCTGAAATTCGGGGAGATAATGTTCTTTCTCCATCATTGGCAACCAAAGGTCGGCCTTTAAAAAATAGTTTGCCGGAAAATATTCGTTTGGACAAAGTAGGACATGTTATTTCCGAACATGCAAACAAAGCTAGAAGACGATGTAAGCTGTGCAAAAACCACTCAATATTTTTGTGTATAAAATGTAAAGTCCACCTGTACTCAAAATGTTTCAAAGAATTTCATTTACCGCAAAGAAAATAAATCCACAATAAACTAAAAACAATTTAATGTAGTATATTCATAGTTGTTTTTTCTAGTTTTATAAATAGTTTGGTTTCTTTTTATGTTTTTACAAAGTTACATTTTATATTATGCTTTTGGCCAAAGGTGCGTAAACGAACAATTTTATTACTAAGCCATTACTGAATTTTTTGTTGATATGAAAATATTTCTAGCTTTATATACTTACAAATAGATGAAATAAAGTAATTAATAAAAAAAAAGTAGTGTTTATTTAATTCTGGCATTTAATGGGTTAAGATCCTCCTATTGAGTTGAAGCAGAAAGTATATAAATTTCATAACAGAAATGGGTACATAATATCTAAATTTTGTTGTTTTTACATGCTCCAGTTTTATATTTTTACTGCTACAAATTTAAAGCATGTAAGATAATAAGAAGACCAAAAGAAGCTTACTGATGTTAACTAATTAGCAATCCCTGTATGAACAGAATGAAGGTTTTACGTACAGGGCCTAATATTCATTAAATTTTACTGGGCTTGGTTTGTTGGTGTGAAGCTGTGTATTCAACTAATGACGAAGGTAAAGTGAGAAATGATGGCTAAACATCATTTCTTACTTTAATAGCCTGCCGTAGGATATTTATTGTCTTTGAGAATGCAATTTTCAGGAATAAGAACTATCTTTTCAGGTTACCTACAATTATTGCAATATTTACACATTAAGTAAACATTGAGAGTCTAAAGAAAAATTTATCTCTTTTAATCAGTCTGTCACCAATGAACTATATATACAAAGGGAACACCGGTTTTGATTCTAACCTTCATTTCTATTATTATTATTATTTCTTTTTGGGATTTTATTTAAGCACATTTCAATGTGTGTATTTTTATATTTAGTGAATTTTACATTGGTGTGGATGATATATTGAAACACTATCAAGCAATAGAACTATAGAATGCATAATTATTTCATGAAGTAAGCTATAAGTGTATAATATTATTTCATTTTAGAAGATCTCGGTTTCGTTGTCAATTTAGTCATTTAACTGATCGCTAGGGAGTGTGAAGTGGATAAACAATTGATGGGTTAGGGTGATTTATTAATTTACATCTTAACTGTTGGTAAAATTTAAAGTTAACATCATTGAAGTAGGATATGTTTGGCAATTGTGAATGGGACATTGATGTATCTATCCAATAATCATGTTATTTTTGAGTTATCACTGTATACAAAAGATCCCTTGAGGGTTTGTACAACTAAATATTTGCCCAATATATTTCCAAATGAGTTTCAAAACTTTTGCACATTATGTTTTTACCAGCATAAAATGTACTTTGTGAAGAGATATGAATCAGCTAAAAGGAATAGAGAAAATAATTTAATTTATCAAAGAAAAACAGACTTTTTTAATTTATGATTTATATTGTACTGGGGTCAGTGCAATCGTTTCTTCCAGAAAGAAGAAAGAGAGAGAATATAAAGAAATAAGAGTAGAAGGAACTAAAAGGGATTCTTTATTTAGAAACAGTTCTGTTTAATAATTTGTACTTGTAATACAGACAATGGCACCTCCAAAAACTCCTGTCTGACCAGAAGGATTACCCCAAACTGGAAAAAACTTATATAAAAACATAAGTGTAGATAATAATTATGCTTCAACAATCAGTAGGATGGTTGGGTCTCGTTCTGCAGGCCAGGAGGTATAAATACTGCTGGGGACCAGCAGATAGAGTTAGTAGTTTTGCAAGCCCAAGTTTGGTGTAGCATGTAGTAAAGCACTCTATGATATAACTTTATAAATTTTGCATTTTAAGTTCAGTTCAACTTATTGTTAAAAATGTTGGTAGTAGTAAGTTTCTTCTTATGGACAAAAAGATTGAAAATGGGAATTTTTTAATCAGCTGGTTGCTATTACTTCTTTTAAAGGGCAGATAGAATTAGATAATTATATTTATTTGGATATTGTTATTAATAACTTTTACTACCTTTACAAATGAATCAGAAGATTGTTGAGAAAAAAGATTAAGATTCCTTGCTTTTACCATTACAACTGTCAGTCTCTCTGCAGTAGGTAAGTAGCTAAGAGAGAATAATACTTCTCCTAATTCAGTTTCTCTCTAAAAAAAAAAAAATAAAAATTAATTAATGCACATAATGTGACGATATAATTGTAACAGGAGGATTTACCAGAAGTGAGTTAATATTAGTCAATAATAAATGCCAATGTATAAAGTTATACAGCACTGAAGATTGTTTAACTTCAGTGATCTTAATGAAAATTAATTATTAAACATGGGTTTCTGTTATCCTTTAGTGAAAATTTGTCTAAATGGCATATTAAGTTCAGTTGAGTACTTTCATATATTATACAATTTATTTCTTTACATTCATCTATTAAAAATTATTGGTTATTGGAGACGAGGAAGAATTTTCCTTAAGGAAACATGAGTTTCAAATCAGGTGATGGTTTTTTTTAGTATCTAGAGGAAAATTAACTATATATATTACTAAAAGCTGCCATAATTATAATTTGGTTTTAACAGAATCATTGATCAGTTATGTTCTGCTTTTATCCTTTAATAAGGATAAAAGCAGAATATAAAGGATACAAGAGGTGGTCTGCAGCACTTCTTTGAGTAATCCTTTATCATTATTCATACCTTTCCTTTATCCTTGAACATTTCCTCCCTGATGGGTTTTGGTAGACACCCATTAATTTCTTGCTAAATATTTGGAAATCTCATCTTGGTAATTGGTAATTAAAATTGGTAATTTTGTAGTTTGATGGGAGTGGCTCTACCAGTATAACTGTCTGGGAAATATTGTTTCCTAACCAGTGTTGTACAAGCACCTCAAACTGAAACAGTAATGCTTAGAGGATGAAGCTAGGCTTCCTTACCCTTACTAATACAATACAAAATGGCTTTCTGTTAGCATTTTGTCTCTTTACTTCACACTCTTTAATTTTCAGTATATTACTCTCCAAGATGCTCAGGCTACTGAAGGTTACAATATTATAAGAATACTGTTTACTTTTCACCTAGAACTGTATGAAAAAATATATTGATCAGCCATTTTTAATATACTTTATGGCTGCTTTTGGGCATGTGCATGCACAAATCATCTGTTAAGATCATGTAGGAAACATTATTAATCTAATGTTATTAGCCGTTTCTTGGATGGTCAGATGACAATTTTCCATTATTGTACAATACACATTGATGAAACATGGATTTCAGCTTTTTGATAACCTATCAATATGCTGGTCACTGCACTGAAATTTAGATCAATGTACATTTTAAAAACATTCCACCATTTATTAATTTGTGAATCCTATAACTTCATTTGTAAAGCCTGTTTAATCTTTCATTATTTCACTTTCTTACATCAAGCTTTTGAAATAATGTTGTTCAGTGTGTTTCATTTTATGCATAAAATAAAATTGTAATGAGTACCTATTGTACTAATGCACAAAATCACTGTTGAACAAACTCTATGAACTTACAATTAGACCATTCATAAGGATTAGGCCAAGTGGTGCGCATCGCCAATCTTTACTGCTTGCAATCAAATTGTTTTTCAAACAAATTTTTTTATGAAATAACTGTGGTTGATTCTTTTTTAACAGAGGATTTAGTGATGGTGCTTTGCTAGCAAACTTTTGGTTTTGGTTTTGATCTTTTGGTTTCAATGTATCAACTAAAAATGATGAACATTGATCATCTTTCAATCTGTACAATTATTGAAAATATAATCAAAGTTTAATAATAAAAAAAAATTTATTTTGAATACAATTTATTCAAAAATTCTACGTCAAAATTCTGATACATCAGCTTTTTTCACAGCAGAAATTGGCCCCCAAAATTATGACAGTGGTCAGTCCTGTATGTTTTATTTTTCCTTCTTATTTTCAATGTAAATAAAGATGTTTTCAATGTTCTTGTTTAAGTAGATCTTAACAAGTTTATGTCGCTGGCATGGTTACCAGCCGATTATATTAAACTATGTTTAATATGTATTACTGTATTCAGTTATTATTTAGATATTGAACTACAGTCACATGAACAGTAACACATACAAATATTACACATAAATCATGTACTCGATAATAAACAATATACTTAAAAATATGACTAATCAGTGTGATCTTGCAGGTAAAATCATTTATGTTCTTACCTGCTGATGTATTATGTTCATCAGTAAAAAAATTTATATTAACAACTTCAACAGGTTATATGAACCTTATATTTAAAATGTCATTATTTGGCTGTGTTACATGTAATTGTATGTAAGTTTATTGCCATATAATACGTTTTAATTCACACTCATCTGGAATAACAATTTTAGATTAAATTACAATGAATAAAGTAATGATTTGGGCAAAAAGGTTTTAGCAGTAAAGATAAGAAAATTATAATATATTACTGTAGGCTATGAAAAAAATATTTTATTTTAGAATTGTTTTGATTTAAGAATATTTATTTACTATTAAATAAAAACTTAGCAGATTCAAACTTGAGGGAAACTGATTTGCAGTAGTTTAGTTCACCAAAGATCATTATCAGCAACCAGTTCACTACTGATGTGCTCAAGAATGTAAATGTTTAACTGCATAAGTAAGAAACTCATTTCATTGCAAAATATATCTTATGAGTTGAAGTTCAAAATCTGGTTACGTAAATTTAGCCTGGTCCTAGAAACTCCACAAGTTCTTCAGAATGGTTGTTGAATTTAAAAGTGATACTGAGCATCAAATAAATGAAATAATTTTAGTTTTTTGATTGATTATAGTGGCTGAAATGTTTAGATTAATCTGTTTTATTGATTTTATGAACTGTTTATGATTATGTACTCATTCAGGGTAATGACATTATAGTAAAAAAAACAATTGCTTCATTTATCAGCAAATTCAAACGATTGCTTATTTTCCAAATTTATTTGTTCATTATTATACGTTTCCTTATAAACAATAAATCATGATTATGATAAATACTGATGCTTTTTATTTAATGCAATTAATTTCTTGTCTGTTTTCCTAGAAAACCACAAACATTACTATTTAAAACTTAGAGCAACTACACATTTGATTTTCAAAATATTAAGATAATATAAATGATTGCTTTAACAGTTCAATATTAAAAAAAAACTTATAGTATTCTTTCAGTGTTTTACAGAAGAGGTGTAATACATAATTCTATCTTATGCCGTATTATGAATGTATTTGTAATATACATGTATGTATGTAATACCTGTCCTGTATCAGTTAGTGTTAACCATGTTGTTACTGGTTGACGTGGTGATACATCAGCTAGCTTCAATTCCACCTCACCTAGTAGTGTGCTAGATGTTCTGTCTGTAGTATAAACATGAAAACTAATAGTTCTTTTCATCCATTCTGTACTTTCAACACCGACCAGAAACTTTTCTTTAAAACTTGGGCAGTTACTCTTCTTATAAACCTAAATAAAAAATTAAATATTACCAGTTAGTTCATATAAAAATCAAATTTACATGCAATGAAATGTTATAAATTAATGTACTTTTTAATGATATGTATACATTATAATATACATTTTATTTACTATTTTTTATATTATTTATTTATTAACAGTTAAATATAGGATATTCTAGTAATTTTATTAATAAATGGTATGTCTAACCAATGATCAGTACAGTATGGAATTATATATACCATAACAAGAAACCAATAGCTTTCTATATTTCTCAGAAATCATATAAAATATTTTTTTATTATATATGTGCATAGAAAAAGTTTAGAGCTATCCTAAATATTTATATCAATACTACTTTATTATTGCTATTATAAAATAAGTAATAATAAATTATTTATTCCTTGTTTTGTATATACACAGGCAAATAGTGAATCATGTACCAATTATAAGAGAGAAATTGTACTTCCTGAATATTGACAATTAAATATTTGATAAATAGTCTTCATTTTGATAAATATTGAACAAATTTTTATTTTAATAAAATTTTTATTTATATTGCAAATTTTTGTTTTATTAACATTTACAATATTAGTTAATCAAGTTAAATTTTGTTTCACTCTTTTTTAAAATGAAATTGCATGTCTTATCAAAAATTACTTTTTCTTGTTACCATGTATAATTAAAATGAGCATACCTTATATTTATGTATTATTTGTAATAATAGGAAAAACACGCTGCTGAAGTAATAGATTACTACAAAGAAATGAACAGTATCTCTCTTGTTATGTAACTAAAAATGCATTAAATAACTGGGTTTAGTTGTTTTAGTGTAATTTAACTGTATTTAATTTTTTTAGTTTTTACTTTAGCGACATATCTGTTTGAAAATCTGTTTTGTAATATTATTTGCAACTGTAGGAAGAAAAACGGAGGAGGTAGACGTGTTTGAACACATACATATCTCCTGAAGTACATATGCAATCAGCTGAATGCACGGTATCACAGTCCTGTCAATATGTTTTTGACAGCCTACACCAAAAAGATTAATATTTCCAATGATTGGTCAATAAAATGAAATCTGAATAGAAATAATATTTTTTAAATCATAAATATATATATGTTGAAAAGGCTATATTTATTTAAAAGCTAATAAACAATGAGCGGTGTCAGATAAACACTTTGTACATTCCTCTAGATGAAAATCCTCCAATGATACCTATTTGCGCTCCAAGATTTCAGTGTCTTTTAGTTTAAAAATTTATGGGTGTTGCCTAAGGCACAACTTAGCCTTGATGAGTAATAATAATAACTAGCAGCAATGGTATTCTTAGAGGTTTTTATTTGGGGAGAAACAAAACTAAACAGTTTCAACTCAGACTTCAAATTTCCTAGTTGTAACAATCAACTAATCTATTGTGATGAGGTATTTCATATCTGACTGTTGATCATTCCTGTTTATCTACTAATTGTGATTAAAATTAAAATTTTATCAGTTTTTAAATTTATTTTTTCTAAGTTTTATTTGTCTAAGCAGTTCTTAAATATTTACAACTTAAAAATTTATATTGGTAACTTATTCTTTTAATTAAATAAACATTATATTCAATATTTTCATATCTGATTTCATTATGTTAATGTTCTTTTTATTTATCTACAGCCAAATGTATGCTAAAGATTTAAATATATTCTCAATTTAAAATTTTTGTTAATAGCACACATTCTATTTTAATTAAGATTTTATTTTTAAGTCTGAGAAACATGATTTTATTCTAATAACTAAACATTACCCAATAGCATACTTTTTATTTAAATTGTATTATCTTAAATTAAGCATTTTTTAAATTAAAAATATCAGAAAGAACTACCATATTAATTTTTACAAACTTAAAAAAAATAATAAATAAAATAGAATGGATTACCCTTGTTTGCATATTAGTTGTTTTATCAGGCTGTAAATATACTCTAACATATGTATCAGGAGGTTGTCCTGCTGGATGCCTTATGTCACTGCATATTAAATCTTTAGCTTCTAACACTGATATAGTCAAATCTGCAGTATCACTAAAACATATAGTAAAAGCAATTATAAGCTATATATCTCTGCATGTAGGATGTTCATAAACTGTTACACAAAAGAATAAAATAAATAATTTGTTACAAACTAACTTAATTGTTAATTAAAAAATAATTAAATCTCTATTCATTCAGAATTGGAAGAAAAGAAAAAAAAACTTTAAGCTTATTGTGTTACACTTAAGCCTAACCTTTGTGAAGTTTTATTTCCTTTAAATTACATCCTGTTTATGCAGAACTTCTACTGATTACTTAAAATAAATCCTAGATACTTGTATTCAGATATATTTTTCCTTTAGGTAATTTTTTTAAATGATCCTAAAAGTAATCATCATGGATCTGGTTATAATTGATTTAATACATGAAACTACTATTTATAAGTTTAGATAAGACACTTTTTATATTATTTGTGTAATAATATAATTTTTTTGCATTAAATACTATTTAATTTATTTATTTTAAATAATATTTTAAAACATTTTTGAAAGAATCTATTTTGTTTTTAATGTAGAATTAACAACAAATGTACACACATGCATGCACTACACATGTATGTGTGTGTGTATATATATATATATAAAGTGTCCTGCAAGTTAAAAAAAAAATTAAAAATTAATTTACATTGTAAGATTGTACATATTAAACACTTACATTACACAACAATATTTCATCAAAGGAAAGTCAAACTTAAAAACTGTAAATGCAAACACTGATGAAACTGAATTTAATAGCCAAAATTAAAAAGTACATTATAAATGTTTGGAAATTAATATTGAAATTTCCTTTTTGCAGGAACTTCTTCAGCTTAGAGGGCTGTACTCTTTTTTTTGGAGTTTCATTATCATTATCATGACAATGTTTTATTTACATGAACAAATTACAAAATTATAGACCATGACTAATAAACCAAGTAATAAAAAAGTATTGAAATGGTAACTGCATGTCTGGCTTGTACATCTTTAAATGATGCTTAGCTTTAGTAGTACATATATCCTTCATCGATACTGAGACTTTCCTCTGTTGAAGTAGATGTGTAATTATTTATTAGCTGATTGAATACAAACTGAATTTTAAAAAGTTATTATTCACTTCTGAATTTTCACTAAAGTGAAGGAATCCTTTAATTCACTCAAACCTTCATTGATTCTTTTATTATGGGAATTTCTATGGATGAATGAATACCTGCAAGATCATTATTCATTTAACAACAGAACATAATTTACAAATGCCTAAATGTCACTAATAGATAGATAACTCCACCAACTGGTATGGGTCAATTTGAGTATTACATAATGCCGATATATTTAATAATTTTCAGTAAATCTGAAAAAAAAAACCAGAAAAATTAATAGTTTTCAAATTTAAAATTTACCTTAAGTTTTAAATCATCTATCTTTTATGCCTTCTTTGTTAAACAATATACGAGGGCCATTCAATAATTAAACAGACAAATAGCTGTACAGCAAAAATGGTTAATTAAATAAATATAATTTTTTTGTTTCTTTTCCATGTAACTCCTACCAATTTCTCTGCATTTGTCCCATCGAGTCTTCTTATCCTTCAGCGGAGAATTCTTCACCTTGATGTCAAAGACAGATTTGTACTTCCTTCTTTACCTCTTTGCTATTGTTAAACTTGATGCCATGCAAAGCTTCTTTCATAGGACCAAACTGTAAGGAAGATGAGGTAGGAGCTCCCAACTCACTTTGCCAGTAGTTCCCGACGTCAGTTGTGCCGTACGAGGTCAAGCGTTGTCTTGAAGAAGAAGCGCCTTTCCTCTGCCATCTCGGACATTTCCTCTTCAACGCGGGCTTGACTTTGTTCACAATTGTGGCTGAGTAGTATAGGTTGTTGATAGTGCGTTGCTCCTCAAATAATCACAGAAAATCGGGCCATGGACACTCCAAAAGATTTTAACATGATCTTACCAGCCGATGGTTGCGTTTTGAATTTGTTACGGAAAGTCGATTCTGGGTGTTTCTACTACATGCTTTGACGCTTGGGCTCCGGCTTAAAATGATGTATCAAAGTTTCATCACAGGTTAAAATCCTACCTAAAAATGAATCGCCTTCGTTATTGAAACAATTTTTGAATTGGGTGATAATGTGAAATCTCTCGGCTTTGTGATGAAAGGTAAGCTCCCTGGGAATACACCTTGAACAAGTCTTACGATAGTTTAGTTCGTTTTAAATGGTGGATAGAGTCATGCCAACACTTACTTGACATTTGTCAGAAATTTGTTCAACTTAACACCGAGGTCGACATTGTTACCGGACGCTCGGAGCGGTGCTCGTCGATCACGATTGTGTGGAACTATTAAACTTTTCCGCCCACGCGAGAAAACTCGCACGGCTCATGCTGCTACTGTCGTATTGTTTGTTCATCCGAGAAAATATTTCTGACACGGTTGGACACTTTCCGAAAGTAAAAATCGGATCACAGATCACTGTTCTTCAAAATTAATTTCTTTGCGTGGCCAAGCCATCGTAACTCTGACTTTACAGGTTATGTTTACGTTAATATTATATATTGGAACAACTAACACTCTTCGCAAGTTTGCCAACTAACAATTAGAAAAGTTTCAAATGCCTGCTTTAAGAGTTTCCTTCACTAAAAGGTTTGTTTAATTATTGAATGAACCTCGTATTTAATCTATTTATTTATTTAGGGTTGTATTTTAACATTTCAGCTAGGTTACACTCTTTCATCAAAGTAACTGAATGTTTAAAAAAATTATATGTCCGTTGTGTTAAAGAATTATATTAAATTCACAAAATAAAAAGTTAGTTTTATCTAAATTATCTTAATTTCATCTAAAATTTTATTTCGCTTTTCTTCATTTTCTTTGGGCAATGGTTGGAAAATACATCATTAGTGATTTCTTCAATCTCACTAATATTCAACCATTACAAAATAGCGCCTTCTGCAACTTGTTTCAGTTTATCACAAATTATGTTACTAACTAGCAGATCCGGCAATACTTTGCTATTGCTAGATTTGAGTATATATACAGATTAAATGAACACAATTGAAAGTTTGATAAAACATTAACAAAATGAACATTATAGAACTTCACAAAATTTAACCTTTCCCTCTCTCCCGGCATGTAAATCGGTTCAGTAGTTTTTAAGTTTTTTAGTTTAACATACATATTGGAAACATTGAAATGGAATAATAAAATATTTAGTATAGTGTTTGTTGCTTTTATGTCCAACAGATAGCACTGTTTATTAAAAAAAAAAAGAAGTTTTTACCTATCACATGTTTGACATCTTAGGTATATAAATAGTAACCCATCGGGTTGGTCTAGTGGTGAACGCGTCTTCCCAAATCAGCTGATTTGGAAGTCGAGAGTTCCAGCATTTGAGTCCTAGTAAAGCCAACTATTTTTACACGGATTTGAATACTAGATCGTGGATACCGGTGTTCTTTGGTGGTTGGGTTTCAATTAACCACACATCTCAGGAATGGTCGAACTGAGAATGTACAAGACTACGTTTCATTTACACTCATACATATCATCCTCTGAAGTATTATCTGAACGGTAGTTACCGGAGGCTAAACAGGAAAAAGAAAAGAAAGGTATATAAATAGTAAGTATATAAAACACGCATGTATTCTAATGCAACATTGTGTCAAAATTTCAAAGCAATCTCTGAAGAACTTTCAAAGATTTAAGATTTTGAACAAACGAACATTTACATTTTTATTTATATAGATTAAGTACTTTCTTTTTTCCTGTTTAGCCTCTGGTAAATTTCCTTTCAGATAATGCTTCAGAAGATGAATGAGGATGATATGTATGAGTGTAAATGAAGTGTAGTCTTGTACAGTCTCAGTTCGACCATTCCTGGGATGTGTGGTTAATCGAAACCCAACCACTAAAGAACAACGGTATCCACAATCTAGTATTCAAATCCGTGTAAAAATAACTGACTTCACTAGGACTTGAACATAGATTTAATACTGCATTTACAAAGCATCACAGTTCACAATATACACAGCAACTACTTTTCAGGTTATGGTAAATTTATATAAATTTAATTGGTTTATCAAGTGATCTAAACCAATTTCAAAAAACATGAAAATCGCGGTAAATTTATATAAATTTAATTGGTTTATCAAGTGATCTAAACCAATTTCAAAAACATTAAAATCGCAATGTTCAGATGGCTGAAATCAGCTGATTAATTAAAATGAGTTTATTGAATAGTGTTCTGTAAAGTTTTTGTTGAAATACATGAAAGAAATATCTTATATTTTATAAGGAATATAAATATGAAAGAAATAGCAAAACCATTAAATTTCGTAACATTCAAATTTGTTCTAGTATAAAGTCATAATCACTTTTGATATCAGCTACAATGATGATGAATTTTAATGCAGAAAATTTTCTTACAATGGACACAATGTATAAATATATAAACTTTTATTGGAATCTAGTAACAATATATACAGGCAAAGTGGCTTAGTAACGGCATGACAAAATTTAAAAATGCAAGTCATTTACATTTCAAATTGTGCATTGCTTTCAGATCAATGAAAATTTTCTTCAAATGGCCTTTGACAGCTGATTAAATGTTTAAGATGATTTCTCAAACTCTTCAGTAGAATTTTGAGAAACAATATTATTATTACAATTGGGTTGATCTTTAAAAAGGTTAGTTAAGGTAAGTATGTAATTAAATAATAGGTTGTACTATCATTTTTTAATCTCATTCAGGGATAAAATTACTCTGAATGCATATAAAACTGATATGTGAATTTTGGATACATAGCAAGAAAGCATGATTTTTTTATGCTTAACAGTCATACTTTTCACATAATATGTTATATTTATGGCTGAATCTAGAGGAATTTTTAAACAAAACTATTACATTTAAACTATTACAAAAAAATAAACATTTAAAAGTAAATAAATCTGGCAAAAAACAATATTCAAAAATTTAAAAATAATGTTTCAATTCTTCTTTAGATTTAAACATTTTGAAGTTTGAGTTAAATTAGATAACCTATAACTTACTAATTCGTATCTTGGCACTGGGTTTAAAAAGTTAAAGTTTATTGAAGAATTGAAACAATCATTCAGTAAATTAGTGCTTGTTATCCATAAAAACATTTATAGTTTATTGCCAAAATTATTATATCATTTATAGTTTATTCAAAATTTGCATACTCCTTTAAATGTAATCAGTATAATTCTTCCATGAATAATCTTAAAAAGGCACCATTTTCCATTTAATAATTTTGCTTTGTTCAAATGATCAGCAGCTGAAAAATAAAAAACAAATAAATATTCACCCTGTAGTAGTCATGAAGGCCCTCTTCACTTATTTCCATGGTGAATCTAAGATAATTCAATATTTTTTTAACATGAGATAAAAAAAAAAAATATTATTATAAAAATTGTTCTTTAATTCAATATTTGTGACTAACTGAAAATTCAATTAATCACTAATCTATCAATTACTATATATTCAATGGTAAAAAAAAATAGGATTTATAATTTAAAACCCACTGCTTTTAATTTATCCAGAAATTAACAAATTATTAAAATGTTAATTGACAGATTAAATTAAATCTGTTAAATTAACAGATTTAATTACTGATCAAATCAGACTGAGGATTTTGTTGAAGAAATTGAAATAATCTCTTAAAAGTTTTTAGGAGACACAGAATAAATGGTTTTTTTTTTATTTTCACATAAGGTACTCAATTACAGTAAAACATAAATTTATGTTTGGGTTTGTAACACCTGTCATATTGTTATGTTATACCTGTCATATTGGAGACCAACACAAAGATAACCAGTTACATTTGGTTCTTGCAGATCTTGAACTCCAACAGATGTATCAGAACACACAGAATCACAAGACACAGCCCTCTGAAGAACACCTGTTGGGGTCGGTACATCTTCCTCTACTGCAATGCTGGTTACTTCCTGTACATGAACATTAACAAAAAATTATATGTGCGAATTGAATTACTATTTTCCTTCATATATATATATATATATATACACACATGATTTAATAAAAGATTATATTAGTTTTTTAATTTTATTAGAATAGAGAAGTATCAGTAGATTAAAATAGGAATATGCCTAATTTTGATGATACAAATTGTAATCAGTAACCTCAACTGAGTAGCCCACTTACTCATTATGCAGTTTCGAAAAAAAAACACATTTTAAATTGTTGTAGTTATCCACATGATATTCTTAAAATCTTGGAAGAATTCTTTTTTAGATTCAGAGTAGATTATGAATTTCAAAAATTTGAAACATGGTGTTAAACTTGAAATAATTTTTCAGTAGTAAGTTACAACCTGACCAACAGAATCATAGGAAAATTAATGTTTATTAAAAATAATTTTGAATATTTTAGATGTGAAATCACTAATTACACTATTTAGTGTAGCTATTGCAAAACAACGTGACTAAATATGTGTAATGTGATTAAGTTTCAATCTGTGTATAAGTGGTGGAAAGCTTCTTACATTCACATTTTATGCTTGAGAAGAAACAATGTCAATAAATTCATTAAGGTCCTGTCATTTTGTAATTTTGTTTCTTTAAAATTCATAAAATGTTATGTTCAACCAGTATTGTTATCTAGTGTCAAGGTTGAACAACAAAGTTATCTTTATTAAATATGTGAGGACTTTTGAGACCTCTTCATCGGCATCTTTTTTTGTATTATGTTATTACTTGGCTAAAGAGCATTTTAAATTTAGATGTAGGAAAGGACATATTATAGATTTTTGTTTGGAAACCCCTTATTCGTATTCCTTTGTACTGGGAAGATGATTAACTGCTCCGATCTATCCTGGTAGGTAGATTATCCTTTTTAATCTCACCTCTTTTCCTTAATTCTTGATTCCTTCTTTCTCATCAGTTTTGCTGGTATATTGTCATCTTATTAAATTCTTCATGCTGAGAATGCTGGGACATAACAGCCCATACATTCTTGTTATCTGCTAGGGGATTACCTATGGATCTACTTGAGGATTCCTTTTATGATTTCTGGCTGCTTAATATTGTAATGGCTGAAGTGACTCTTTGCTGCCATTGACAATCAATTTCCATTACTTTGAATTTCTATTTTAAATTAGTCATACGTACATTACAGTAATAAAGAAACATTAGAATTTCATCTGTGTTAAAGAAACATTATATTATTCACCTGAGTTACTGCTGGAGATTGTTGAGGAATACTTGTTGTGTTACTAGATACCGTTATTGTTGTTGGTGCTACTGCTGTTGTACCTTCTGACATTGATAATGATGTTGTTGATTGAATAGGCCCTACAGGTGCTGGCCGAAGAGGCTGAGGTGGAAAATCCTTATCAACTGAATCAAAATGTCTAAAACTACCAGTTGCATCTAGTTGGATGTCTGAATCAGATGGAACCTATGTTATCAAACAAAAGTAATATTATTTTACATTAAATGTTCTTTAAATACCTTTCTTACTATTTGACATTTTACTGGATGAACTACTTTTTTGGAGTGCACAAAAACAGAATCAACTTTTCCAAATCACTTCAAAGAAACTAAACAAATACAAAGATTAACAACAGAATAAAAATTTTATACATAAGGAGCAATGATTTATGAACTAGTTATTTTGTTCTGTTTAATACAGGATCAATTACTAGTATTTTATCTATTCATTTAATTTTGTTTTGTACCAGTTGTGTTGTTAGTAAATTCCATATTGTTGAAGTTGTGATTTTTATTTCTTTACAGCATTTTTATTTTGTTCTTAATATCATTAAAACTGTTTAATTTTGATTTTATTATTGTGTATAATATTTGTATATCTTTCTTACTTGATTGTGAAAACACCATGGTTTTCACTTCATTTTTAATGTAAATATTTTTGTATATTATATAAGTTGAAGACATATTAATGTGCACTATAAAAGAGCTTAGACACAAAACATAATAAATATAGTCAATGATGATTTTAATTTTTTATATATATATCTTTATGAAAAATCTTGAGGAAATAAAGGTGCAGTCCATTTTTCTGTTATCTGTTTTATTGCATTATGACTCTATTAAAAGTAATTTACATTGTGCGCTATTCATTTATTGTGAGTAAAAGGTGAGTTCAGACAATAGTATGTAGAAGAATTATAAAACCTCATACAGGCAAAAAAAGGATTAGTCCACTGAACACACAAAGAAAGAGAGTCTATGCACAATCACCATCTACCAAAAGTGTTGCAAAGCACACTTTTTTAGATTTGATGTACAATAACTTTGTTAAATTTCCAGTATATAAATATCATTTTTCAACAAAATTTATTGATAATCTAATTCTGAGAATAATATGTAATAACAATTGAACTTGAAGAGTAATTTAAGGAATTTGAATTTAATTAAAAATAAAACAAATTGAATGGGAAAAATATACTGTAACATAATTTTAAACAAAAACAAAAATCATTTCAATATTGGAAAATATCTAAACAAAATAAATTATTAAATAATTTAATTTTAGTAAATTTAAATATTTATTTAAACATTTTCAAAGTGTATTAAGATATTTTAATATATTTTACTAATGAAACAATGAGTTATTGTTGTTACACCTAAAGAAATGCTAACAGCTAAGTCATACCTCTTAACCAACTGAAAAGTTGGTGAAATTTCATTTTGTGTTAAGATCACCTATTTAAAATTGAAGTTCTTTCTTAAAGGTGTGGAATTTGATGTATATCATGTCTTGAAACTTAGTTTTTATGTTATTTATTAATGATCTTGATGAAAATCTCGGACCATTTATTAGTACTGTCTTTTGGAGATTGTAAGATGTGTCTATAGTCAAAGATAATTAATGAAAAAAGTTAGAAAATTTTATGGTAGAAGCTCAAAAAATCATTTATAAGTTAAATTGTTTACTATCCAATATTAAAAGCCTATAGAACCAACATGTTTTTATATTGACATTTTTTTATTATTATCTCAAAAAAGCTATGAAAGTATTTTAAAAAGGATGAAATTAACATGTGAAAATGAGAAAGATCCTTTCTGGAAATTGATCACAAGAGGAACAGATGTAAAGGTCAGCATTCTCCCCACACACCAATTGACCAGTAGTAGACATTGGCTTCTCAGGTAGACATATATTAACTGAGATATATATATATATCTTAGACTATTAACATATATATTAACTGTGTGGATAGAATTCACATAGTGATTATAGTAGTATTTCTGTTGCCTATGAACTAGAACTTTTGGATGTCTTAGTAGATATGTTAATTCTTATGAAGAATGAAATTAATTCTGATGGCAAATTAAGGTTTCATTTTGAATGAAACAATATTATTTAATTTTGAAGAATAAAGATTTATTTCAGATCATTTGTTGACAATTTTAATCATCAATTGGCACTTGTAAAGTAAATATCTATTACATAGATTGATATTTAGTAAATTAAAGAAGATATTTTAAATTCTCCTTGAATTATATATATATATGAATTTACAAAAAAAATTTTTTTTTTTTCCAGTTACAACATACACCTCTACTGCACCAGACAACAGAAATATGTACACATAACATTGCTCAACACATTTGTGTTTAAAAAAGAATCTTCACTTACATTGCCATTTTTAATGAATGACCAACCCTTTTAAAAAATCTTTCCATTAACAATAATTTAAAATATAATCATTAGATATTTATTTCACAAAAACAATATTAGCCTGTTCATTAATTTTAAATGATATTATTTAAAAATTTATAATATTTTCTGTAAATTTATTTAATATGTATAAATAGTATATGCTCAATTTTTTAATTTATTTAATGATTCCCTCTTTTGTAATATATGTACTGTCGCCGAATGGCTTCAACGGCACGTGGCACTTACTAACCTTATGGTAGCTCTGAAACGGGCCGTTTTTGTTGTCGATTGGCTTCGACAGCTCGCTGTAATTACTAACCTAATAGTAACCCTGAGAAGGGCTGTTGTCGTAGAATGCCTTCGACGGCTCGTAATTCGTAACCTTGTGGTGGCCCTGAAAAGGTCGTTTCTTGTGTTAGCTCTGAGAAGAGCTGTTGGGTCCGGAAGCTAGTCTGCGGCGAAGTCGGGGAGTTGCGGCTCGTCCATTGAAGTCAGACCGGGCTTTCCCTCAGCGGCAGTTGGGTCCCCACTACAGCGTGGCAGTGGTGGCCTCCAGAGCCCCGCAGTGTCGGGTCGGCGTCGGTCGTCCTTCGCCAGCGCGTCCGAGGCGGTTCTCCCCGAGCGATCCCACGCTGGGCCGGCTAGTGCTGCTGAGTCCGCCGGCCAGGGTTTTTGAAGCCCGGCGAACTGGAGCGGGAAGGCAGCGTCCGCGTCCAGCGGTTCCCTCGGCGGGCCGGTGAGGTCCCACGTTGAGCCGACCAGGGAACTTCTTCTGTCTTCTTCCACCTTCTTCTTCTTCTTCTTAGTCTTCTTCAGGTGGTAGTCGACGATGAATTTAAAATTCACTTTCGTGCACGCTATTTTATTGGAGCCTGATAGTGGTGGGGCTACAGCGCCGCTATGGTAGGAGAACTGCGCGGTGGGAGTGATGCTTGTATCAGCGCGTCCGTATACTGTGTGTCAGCCCACATCGTTGCTATCGTGTTCGCCCACCGATATTAAATTAGGCATAGGTGTGGTAACAGTACATATGGATAATTTTTTATAATAGGGATTTTAATCTGTGTATCTTTTAAAGGACTTTATCTATAGAGTGGGTAATAAAAATACTTTCTTCTTTCACAACAATTTTTTTTTAATTACTTACAAAACCTTATGTGATGTATATAACATTCCGTATAAAACTGAATAAAATATTTATTTATAAGTAAAAAAAAATACTTTTTTTTGTAGATTAACTTGATGAAATATGCTTCAACTTATTTTTTTAAATTTATTATCTTTTATCTTAATTTAAAAAATGACTCAATCAGTTCATGGAATTATTTCTCCAGAAGATTTTTTTTTGAGCTAAACATGAAGCTCCTCCAGTCGAATTACTCTAGCACCATTATAAATAGAAATACTGATATAAAAATTAAATATTTCTTTTATGTCTGAATACTTTTAAAATAAGACAAAAATAACATTAGCCTTGAGTGAAAAATGAAAAGGAGATCAATTACCGCATGAATCTGGTCATATGATTTACAGAATATATTACTGTGGTCCTGTGACAGTAGAGAACTATGAGGTATAGATGAATTAAATGAAAATTTAAGTCCCTTCATAAAAGACAGAATTTACTTCACTGCAGAAATGGTATGCATTCCACAACTGTTAATTAGAATAGTATTCAGCATTCCACTATTCAAACTCATAGGAATTTAAGAAGACCATGCATTATAATAACCTATATTCAAATTATCAAATTGTAAAATAGTTTAAATATAATTGATTTTTCTCATTAAAAAACTCAAATCATATAAGATATATAGTAAAATCGTAATTAACACAATTGGCACCAGTTGATGTGGTCATGTTTAAACCTTTTGCTTCTTTTCTCAGTTTGCACTGACATCATTTGAAAATTTAGCTGTAAAAATTCCAACCTTCAATACTGATTAAATGATTGTTACCCCAATCATAATACAATTATAAAATACAAAGGTCACATCATGAATGGTAGATGAGCTACTCCAAAAGTAAAAAAGGAATTGTTCCAGAAATTGCCAGAAGGAATTAAGGGAAGCTGTACATAAACTTTGATCAGAGGATAGAAAATGCAAAATAAATAACAATCCTGAAGGCTTTAATTATTAAATATTTTACTTTGTACTTAACTAAATCTTAAATTACAAGAAAAATACAAACTTCAGATTTATCTAATTAATAATCAACTGACTAATATTGCTTTTGAAAAATTAAATATTTTAATTTAATTTTAAATAAACTGTTAAATAAAAGTTCTTCAGATAATTTGATACTTTTGAAACTAAAGGCTGAATCAAAATAAGGTCCTTTCTTGTAGGCTGATATATTATGATGGGTAACATGAAATTTTTCTGTTGCCCAGTTTGACAAAAGTGAATTTATCCTTTTTAGGGATAGTTGATATTTTTTAAGCAAAGTTAAGATGACTATAAACATAAATGCGTGAAACTATTAGGATTTTTAATTTAAAGAAAATTTAAAGAAGTTATTTTATCAATTTTCATCTTAGTGTAAATTTATGTGATTCAGCAGTCATTGTTAAATGTACACTTCTTTAAAGCAGTGTTTTTAAACCAGTTTTAACCAATCTATAATTGTAAATTAACATGCAGCTGATGGTAATTTGATATGTACAAACATAACATTATTTAAATCACTAGAGGATTATAGTTCTGTTGAAAAGTTGAGAATACAATAATAACAACACTTACTGAAAAATATCAGTTCTAAAAAAAAGTAACATGTCAAATTCCTGTATATTTCACCTTTATTCATATTTTCTAAAGAGATTTCACCTGATACTTTTTGATTGGGAGACATATCACCCAAGTGACATAAAAAACCATTTGATAAAAATCTGATATTAAAAAACAATTTCCTAAGTTTTTAATTCTTTGTTTTATTTTATTTTGCGTAACAAAATAAATGTATTAGAATTGTTACAACATAAATAAATTTTAAAAAGATATTACAATAATCAAACATAAGATACAATAAAAATTTTCTTCAACATTACTAGATAAAAAAAAATCTGATGTGGACACTACACAACTTCCTTGTACGCCTATTAAATTACATATACACATTTTCTGCTGCATTTCATTTAAACTTATTTCATTTGAAAGTGAGATACGATCCTCCAGTTCTTTAATAAAGTGGACAGATACACAATTGCTGAAATATTAGTTTTTATTAACATCAAATATTTATACAATTATTAATTCAACAATCTTACATAAAATATTAGGATAGAGTAAAAGTCCCTTTATTACTGGTAATACTAGATCAATATTATTTGTATCTTTGTCAGTTGCCAATTAACAAAATTTTCAGATTTCTGTTGTGTCATATAAATAAAAATTAATAATAATTAAACCATTCTGTTTAGTGAGCTCCTGTATACTGGTTACAAATGTTAATTTTGACCTTGTGGTATAAAATATTCAGTCTTTATTATTGGATTATTTAGTGAATAATCAAAAATGAAAGAGAAACAATGATACAGAAAAAGAAGGATAACATGAAGAAATATATCTAAAAAAAATGACACGAAGATAAATATGAAGAGGAAGAAAATGTTAAGAAAAAGGGAAGAATAAAGAAAATTAAGAAAAGATGATAAACATAAAGAGGAAAAAAATGTTAAAACCAAATAAAGTGTTAAAAAATAAAAAGATTAAGAGTGGATGGTGAATATATAGAGAGAAAATTTGAAAACTAGAGAACATGTACACAAATTAAAATCAGAAGAATTATTTCAAACCAAAGAGCGATTAAATGACTGGCAACAAAAAAAAAAATAAACAAAATACTGATCAACTCGGATTTACGGAGAATATTGTCTGACAATATCAATTTTGTGAGGGTCAATTATTTAATTATTCAGTCACTCTGTACCTAAATTTAATGTAGATAAAATTAAACAGAAATTCCAGAATAATTAAATAAAATTAAACAGAAATTAAACTAGAACATCCAAAAATAAAAAGATTTGAAATTATAATTTTCAATTAATATTAAATAATCAGATGTTTCACCAAATCTGTTACATATACACATATCTAATAATGCCTATTAAATTACATATACTGCACATTTTTAAAAGTGCATAAAATTTTATTTCACTAATAACTTATGATTTTTTCTTTTTTTTATTGTTATTATTGAATTTTTGTTTACTGTAAAAGTTTTTTACAATCGCAGGTTAATAGTTATAAATAAATATATTTAAATTTAAAAAAAAGTTAAAAATAAAATAAAGGAGATGACGTCTGATTCGAACCAATGTGCGTTCCCTTGTAAGATCCAATATTTCATTAATTAAAATTTTATTTGGCTATAAATCTGGAACCAATGAAAATAAGTACCACTTGTGATATATCGTTGAAATGCTCTCAATGAGGGCTAATTACTGCAGTTAAGAAAAAATCCAAAATCCAAATTTTGGGCTTTTTGGACACTTTTTGTTCAGTCGATTGCAATCAAAAGGGGAGGTGTACAACTAGATGTTACAAAAGTCCTAAATCCTAAATTTCAACATCGTAAAGCTAATTGTTTTTGAGTTTTGCGAGATACATACATACGTACGTATGTACAGATGTTACGCCGAAACTAGTCAAAATGGATTCAGGAATGGTCAAAATGGATATTTCCGGTGAAATCAAAAAACTGAAATTTTTCACGTTCACAATACTTCCTTTACTTTGTACAAGGAAGTAAAAATTATACATATATAGCATTTTATATCTTTATTTTTTGGAAAAACATTCAAACTCAGATGATTCACAGTCAAAAAGAAGTTGTTTATGGATCTTACAGGACAAATATGTTATGCAGTATATAAGATAAAAAATGGTGCTGGAATTGTACCATCAATTTATAACATTTTATAGAATATTACAATTTTATAAAATATAAAATTTTATGGCAGTAATTCAAGCTGTATTGTGTCTAGCGAGACAATATTCTCCCTCAATTTTTCATTTTAACCAACTTCAAAAAAGGTTAAGTGTTCGACCCGTATATTATTTTTAAAGTTTGTTTGCGCATAACATTTTACATATTAATTTGATTTAAATAAACCTTGTTGCAATCGATGAAGCTGCTTTTCATGGTGGTACCATGATGTTGAAAAAACATTTTAGACATAAAATACCAGTCTGAAAATTGCTAAAAAAATCTTTTTATGTCCGGTGGGTAGGTAGGGGACAGTGGGAATTCTTAAGTGGGAATGTATCATGTTAGGTGATGTTACATACCCACCGGGTTGGTCTAGTGATGAACGAGTCTCTGCAAATTAGCTAATTTCAAAGTCGAGAGTTCTAAGGTTCAAATCCTAGTAAAGGCAGTTACTTTTATACAAATTTGAATACTAGATCATGGATACCAGTGTTCTTTGGTGGTCGGGCTTCAATTAACTGCACCTCAGAAATGGTACACTGGAGACTGTACAAGACTACACTTCATTTACACTCATACATATCCTCATTCATTCTCTTAAGTATTACCTGATAATGCTTCTGGAGGCTAAACAGAAAAAGAAAAAAATAAGATGATGTGGTCTTTTGTAGGGTAGGTAATGATGGTAATGATGGAGTTTCTGCACAAAATATGTAGCACTGTTAATAAAATCATTAAAAACCGACATATCTCATCTTAAACCTTTCAGACCCAATTTATATTTAATACACAACACTGGTAAGGATAATGACAATCTTATAATTCTATATATGTGCATCACATTATACGTTCTTTGTGTCAGTTACAGTTTAAAAAAAATAATTATTTTGAGTTCAGTTTTAGTAAATTTCTTTGTGTATTAAAAATGTTTTTATTTTTGTGGCTGTTTAAAATAGATTTTAGTGTAAACAAAATGCAGAGTTAAGATACAACTTATTCCTTAAATTTATTGCAACATTTCTCATCTAATTTTTTCCTTCAAATAATTCTAATAACTGAGCTTTAAAAACTAGATTAGATTGAGGAAAGTGATCTCCATGCTAACACTGTATATTAGAGGATACCATGAATACATCTAAGGTAGATGATTTTCAATATGTTTTGGCTTACAAAGCCAAACAGACCATGCACTAGATATATTCATATTTCTATTAATCACATAGACTTTAAGGAAAATGCAATTAATAATAGAGTTAATCATCAATTCTAAAAATTCTAATTATATGAATTGAAATAAACAATGTCAAGATTCCTTTGAGTAAGTATATGGTGAGGGTATTAATTTTATTGCTATTACCTGTAAACCTGTATGAATCTAATTTGTAATTATCTCCAGGCTTCCTAATTTATTTAAGCAACTATTCCTTTTCAGGGAAGTAGTGTTATTTTCAAATGCTACTAAGTGTGTATTTTTTGTGTATGACTACATTAGTAAATGTATATGTATATATATATATATATATATATAAGCAATAGTAGACCAAGCAAAAACATTTCAAGCTCATATTATAATAATATTAACAATAATTGCAAATATAATATTTTTTATTTAGATTCAATATGCAAATTAATACTTTGATACTTATTTCTTTTTTGAATAACAATTGCATTATTAAAAAAAGATATAACATTTCTAACTGATGTTTTTTTTGTTATGAATGCCTTGATAAGTTTTTCCAGTGTTAGCCATTGATTGCATTTTTCGCTCCAGTAGGTAAGTTTAACTACCTTCCTCTAGGTTTTCAAATGGAAAAAAATTAATGTTGTACATTGATTGTGGACACTAAAGCGTTTGAAAATTACTTTCAAATATTTTTTAGGTAAGAGATTCTCTTTACTGGAGCGAGTAGGAGAAAAGAGTTATCCAGATAATATAGTAGGAAATAATTATAATTAAAAAAAATTAATTTATATAATAATAAAGCATCTTGATAAATATATTTTTACTTTATTATAAAATCATTGAAATAAAATATTTAGAAATGTTGTATATTTAAACGACCCAAAAACGTTTCTACTTTATAATAACTGTTCTTATTTCTGTTAACAGCATTTGAATCTCCACTAACCTAATTAGAATAAAAAAGTAATTTTAATAATAACAGTATTTTGGAGAAAATATTTTCATAATTTCTTTCCAAACAGTATTTTTACTTACATTTTTCTAATTTAGAAATTTTAATTTGCTATCGTTTCTATTGGCTGCCTCTTGGAATAACCACAAGAAAGTTAAACTTGGAGCAGAAAAAAAAATTGTTTTAATCTTTATATAAACAAAGAACATTAAGTTAAATTAAATACTTTCAAAACAAGTAATTAAATGGCATGCTGTTAGTCTTTAAATTTAATAATAACATACAAGAATGTATTTTATATTTTAATTTCGCTAAAATACAAAATTAATAAATCATTCATTAATTTTCATAAATGTATAAATTTAGGTAGGTTTGGAATATTATGTAAGTTTTATTTTCAACATGTTATGTAAAATTTAAGAAACTTTGGAAAACCTCTAAAGTGTATGTATTTTTGTATAATTCTATATTTGAACACAAGAAAACTAAAAACAAAAAATCTAAATCCCTTTTTTAATGTTAAGAAAAAAGTATTTAAAATACAAAAATAATGCAAAATAATAATATTTTGCATAATGCAAAATATTTGAAAAAGTTGAAAAACTATTCCAGATGTTTATTTATATGAATATTGTAATGATGAGAAAATTTATATTTATTTTTACATTTTTTTCTAATGTGTATGTTGGAATTTGTTCAATTAGTTAACAATAAAGAACTTCCTGTATGGCCCAATGAGATTAGGATGATATGTGTGACATGTAGATGAAGTATAGACTTGTACAAACCCAGGTTGACTATTCCTGAGACGTGTGGTTAATTGAACCCCAACCACCAAACTACATCGATATCAACTTTCTAGTAATCAAAGCCATATAAAATCAATTAACTTTTATTATGATTTGTACCTCAGAACCTACGATTTTGAAAATCAGGTGTTAAACAACTGATTTCCAGTGACAAGTTAACCACTAGACCAGCTCAATGGGCAATTTATATTTGGGAAAAATAATACTGTAGTTTATGATAATCAAAGAGTTGTTTTGCATGAAGTTATTAGAGCTTAAATTATTTTATAATTACTAATATATATGTCAGCCTCCATGGCGCGAGTAGTAGCGTCTCGTCCTTTCATCCAGAGGTTCCGGGTTCGAATCCTGGTCAGGCATGGCATTTTCACACGCTACGAATCATTCATCTCATCATCTGAAGCAATATATAACGGTGATCCCGGAGGTAAAAACAAGGTATATATATGCACAATTTTAATGAAAATCCGACAAACTGTTTTCATTAAAGGTATATCGTTATAAATATTAATTACACTAATACTCATTATAGGTATATACTTTTATTCAAAGTTTTAATATAAATATTAATGGTTATGCAATTAATAAATAATAGAAAATATATAATGTACGAGGTCTGTAAATAAAGTAATAAGACTAGTTTTTTGGCAGCCAAAAGCGGCATCACTCTAATGTTACTAGTAAACATATGGTTACATGAACAGCTGATTTATATTAGGTATTTATATTAGTCTATTGTTGCTACGTGAGATGTAAACAAAATTTTTGTGAAACCAGTTTTTGTTTTGCGTTACAAAAATGAGTTTACCTAATTATGAGCAACCTTGTGCAATCAAGTTTTGTGTTAAACTCTGTATGAATGAAACTGAAATTTTTTTCAAAATTGAAAAGAGCGTACGGAGATGACGCTCTATCACGACCTCAAGTTTTTAGGTGGTTTAAAGCATTTTCAGATGGTCGGAAATTAGTTGCGGACGATCCACACTCTGGAAGACCGCTAACGTCAAAAAGTGACCACAATGTTGAGCGAATCAGAGAGTTGATACGGTACGACCGGTGAATAAATGTCAGAATGATTGCAGAACAATTGAATTTGAACCGTACCACAGTCCATCAAATTTTGACAAACGAATTGGACATGATAAACGTTTGTGCAAAATTGGTCCCAAAAAACTTCACTGTTGAACAGAAAAACAATAGGGTGGATGTATGCCGCGATCTTCAAGGGCGAATTGAAACTGATCTTGATTTTCTAAAAAAATGTTATTACTGGTGATGAATCTTGGATATTTGAGTACGACCCAGATACATAACGTCAGAGCAAGGAGTAGCACACTTCAAAGTCACCACGTACCAAAAAAGAAAAAAATGAGCAAATCAAAACCATGCTAATTTGTTTCTTCGATAATGCATTGTCCATAAGGAGTTTTTGCCTACGGACAGACAGTAAATCAATATGATTACCGAGAAATTCTTGAAAGACTGCGGAAAAGAGTTGCCCCCGTGAGACCAGCCATCAAAGACAACTGGATGATGCATTACGACAATGCACCTTGTCACATTGCACTTTCAATTAATGAGTTTTGACAAAGAAAAACATTCCTGTATTTCCTCGACCACCTTATTCACCTGACTTGAGTTCCTGCGACTTTTTCCTGTTCCCGATTTAAAAAAACAAACATTTTAAAGGACACCATTTGGAACAGTAGAAAACGTAAAATAAATGTAACTGACCATCTGAAGGATTCCAGTTTCTGAATTCCAACACTGCTATGAAGGGTGGGAAGCCGTTTGAATCTTTGCGTGGCTTCCCAAGGGAACTCCATGTATAATTGAATTGTAAATAAAAAGTTTTTCTGAACCAGTCTCATTACTTATTTACAGACCTCGTATACTACAATGTACGCTTTGATCTGATACGGGAGAGATGAAAACTTCAATTTAGAAAGATAAAAAACTCGTTTGATTTTATATTGTTTTTTAAATAATTTTTGGAAAAATTTTTGGTTAGAAAAACGACTTTTAATATATTTTTTAAACTTTAAAATGGCGTAATTTATTTTTTCTTCAACAGCCTACAAATTATCTATTTTATGCTCAAAGATATTTTTTAAGTTATCAAAATTTAATGGAAAATATCAAGGTCTATAATTTTCATTCTATTCACATTTGTAAAATATAAATTCTCTTCAGAAAATATAAAAATTCTCAAATTATATAAAAATTTATCAATTTTTGTAAAATCTTTATTTTATAAGAATAAAACTAATAATTTTGTTATCTTTTCTTGAAAATGTTGAAAAGTAAGCTAATTTAAAATAGGTGTATTGAATAATAAAAAACAAATAAACAGATGACATTTACGGAATTGAGTAACAATGGCATCTTAGTTTATTGCGTTTTTTTTATTTCCATTATTGTGTTTTACGATTAATTCACTACTACATAAGCTCTTGCGTGGAAATAAGGAATATAAATTTTACAGCGTACGAAAAACACTATGCCAGATCTCGATTCGAACCCGGGACCTTCCGGATCAAAGGCTGAGATACTATTTTACAGTGGCGCTCTATGATGCTCTTGTTGGTGCACTTTAAGTAGCTCCATGGAGCTACTTAAATTTCTTTCTAAGACGATTTAAAAAAATAACTATAAAATTGTTATTTTTAGCATTTGTATTCCACTAGTTCAAACAAAAATATAGTTAATTTTTATTTTTAATTAATTATTATTTTTATGTAAAACCATTATTTAAAGATATTTACAAAGAACAACATTTTTCTTTATCTCCCACCATAAAACTAGTGTTTTATTATAGTGTAGAGCCCGTTGATTGGTTCATGAATGGAATATGTAAAAATGAACGTCTATCCTAATTAATTTTCGTTGCTCCGCCATTTTTTTTTTACTTATTAAAAAATAAGGGCTGAATTTACCAAATAATATATTCTTTTTAATAATATAAACCTAAACCTGCTTGTGTAAATTAGATACACAATCGCAAAGATTTAATTAAACTTCGAAATGTGATAATTTTTGTAAATGATAGATTTGAATCTAATATTATTCTTCCATAATCGTAAAAGTATAAATTTAAATCACGATTAGTTAGTATTGATTGCAGTACGTAGTAATTACCCAGTCAAAATCTCGTCTAAATATTCCTTCTCGTTGTGAGAAGCTTAGTAAGCACCATCAACATCTCGTTGATGAGTAACAAACAACTTCACTTCGTAATAATGACGCAAAGTTACTGATTAGGTTTTTCATATAAAATTTAAAAAAAATATATATATATATAAGTAGATATTTATTTTATAATCTGGTTTTATTTTGATAAAGAAAACGAAATTAATGATTAACTAGATTGAATTTGGGTTTTCCCAAGGGAGGAACAAAATTAAAAAAAAAAAAAAATAATTTGACTATAAAACTGCCAACATCTCAAAGTTTAACAACAAAATTTCTCTTCCACTGGTATAACATATTTTAAATTTATCGCTAATTAAACTACATTCAAGTTACCCTAATATTCCTCGTAGGCTTGGTTAAAATGATTAACAATTTACGTAATGAAAATTTACATAAAAAATTATATTTATTTAATTAGTTATAAAATCCACAAATTTTTGAAAAATTAATTTTAAAAATAAAATATCAAACAATTTCTGATTAAATAGGATGCATGTGTATCATTTCCATTTACCTGACAGACGTTTGTTGATAACTGATTTACAGCTTTTATTCAAAATATTTACGTAATGATTTTATAACATTAAACTGGAATATTTTATACGATTCAAATTTTATCTGATTTAATAGTTCATTTAATTTTAATTAAAAGTAAAAGCAAAATGATAAACATTTAAATTTATATTAATAAATTATCAATCATATATTGACAATTAACATTCTATATTAATGTGAACCTCGGATTTTGACGACTGATTTACAGAGTTTTCTGATATTCTGTTTTATGTTATACTTTTAATTAAGATAAACCAACTAGTTATCTTAATTAAAAATTACGTAAAAAAAAAGAAATAAACAAAAAAATAGATTAAGTGGGAGGTAAAAGATAAATTATGATAAACAAGGGAAAAATTTGCAATGTAGATTTATTGTAATTAATTTTTAATGTCGAATTGAAATATTTTTGGTTTTTTTTTTTAAAGAGATTAACTGTACTAATTTTATTGGCAGGAGAAAATATTTGTTGGCTCATTTAACTGCATTATGAAGTAAAAAAATTTTAACAGTAGCTCACGACATCTCACAGGCCCATTATAGGAACTTTGTTTAAGTCTGCAGCCTAATTTTTTTGTCTTATTCAAATATAATGCCAATTCATTTATTTCCATTCAAATAAATATTCATTTACGCGTATTTCAATTAAAATAATTGTTTATTAAACTGTGTCGAGTATAGGGTTAAATCTCTTTGTTTAGAAGCATTGAGCTTTTTAGAAAAATAATCTACCCACTTTTCTTTTGCTCTTTGATACTTGTTTTAAAATTAAAATTACGATAATGGAGGAGAAGAATAGTCAAAAAAGTAATCTTTGTGTGTATCCAGGCTAAACTATTTTCGTCATGAATAATGAGCTGTTTCTATACAAAAATGTGATTAAATATTTTGCCCCCCACTTTGGTCTAGGTACATTAACTTTTAACAAGGCTATGTTAATTAAGCCTTGTGAGCAGTACTCCGGAACAGGAACTACGTAGTCTATGTTATTTAGTGGTTGGCTACAGTATTTTCCTCTCTACAAGTGTTAACTTAGCAGTTATGACGAGAAAAATAAAATAAAAAAAAAAAGATTCTATTTTCCGTCGTAATAATGGTTACTTTTAATTACTACTTATTCAGCTTTTCAACACAATCATATTTCCATTTCCTTTTCTTTTTTTTTAATAAAAATAACTATTGTTGACTGGGATAGCTATTTTTAGCTTTTTTATTCCTAATGTGTACGTTGTAATCTTTTCAACTAGTGAACAATAAGCAACTCCCATACCCCAATGATATGAGGATGATATATATGTCATGTAAATGAGGTATAATCTTGTACAAATTCAGGCCGACCATTCCTAAGACATATGGTAAATTGAAACCCAACCACCAAAGCACAACGGTACCCACTGTCTAGTATTCAAATCCGTATAAAAGTAACTAACTTTTACTAGAATTTGTACCTCAGAATCGTCGACTTCGGAAATCAGCTGTTACACAAGGGCGTTGACCATTTTTTTTTAACTTTCGGGTCCACCGTTAGGTATTGCTTCAGAGGATGAGATGAATGATTTGTAGCGTGTGTGAAAGTGCCATGCCTGACCGGAATTCAAACCCCGGACCTCCGGATGAAAGGCCGAAACGCTACCATTCGCGCCACGGAGGCCGGCAATTTTTGCCGGCCGATTGCACTTGGAGCCATAAAAGCTAACCATGGTTCACCACATTACAGATGACGACAAAGTTCTTCGGCTACATATTTGTATGGAAATGATGAATAGAATTGTAGGCAACGATACATTTTTAGACAATGTAATTTTTAAGGATGAGTCAAAGTTTCACGTCAGTGGCAAGGTGAAATTCATACCTACCGAATATAGGGTAGCAAAAACTCTCATAAAACTTTGCAGCACATTCGTGATAACCCTAAGGTTAATGTTTTTGTGTCGTAAGCAAACAAAGACTGTTCGACCCTTATTTTTTCCAGGAGGCAACCGTAATAAATAGTATTGTTTATCAGGACATGCTTCAAAATTTTCGTAATTCCTCAGTTAGACGATGATGACCAAGATGGACGCCATTACTATCATCAAGACGGGGCACCACCTCACTACTGCCTAGAAGTCTGAGATTTTCTTGATACTTGATTCCCAGGTCGGTGGATCGGTAGTGAAGGGCCAATCGTATGGTCATCTCGCTCTCCAGATCTGATCCCGCCAGATCTTTTCTTGTGAAGTTTCATTAAAGATCGGGTTTATGTCCTACCCTCTTTACTTGCTGATATTGTTGAGCTAAGGCTTTGAATTAACGCCGCAGCTACGCCCTTGTTGGCTACAGTCTGGAATCAAATCGACTTCAGGTGGGATGTATTTCGCATTACAATTAAAAGCCATATCGAACCAAAGTGAACGTTGAGTGATAAACTTGATGTGTTTTTCTATGAAATGAGACCTTAACCGAATATGTCGGTTATGTCAATACATTTTTACATGACTTTAAATTTGTGAAGTCCTTTTTAATCAGTCGGAATTATAATAAAAAATTCCGTTAGGTTTCAAATTATTATTTTTTTTATAAATATATATCCTACTTCTTCTAGTAGGATATATACTTTAAAACAATCAGAAAAAGAAGAAATATAAATATCATAACGTAAAAATATTCTGAAATGGAGTTTGTATCTGTACAATCTGTGTCCTGCATCTTTACCGGTCACACTGCTTATAAGTACAATATTAAAATAATGCAAAAATTACGTACTAGATAACCGTTTGCATTATAATGTCCTTTTAATCGAGTGAGCGATGTCTTTTCTTCTTTATTCGAGAACACCCAAGCAGTTATATGTGGCCAAAATCCAAATAAACGACACATTAATATTACAAGCAAAACTAATGCCAGTACGCACAACAACGTCACAGCCATCTGAAATAAAATAAAAATAAATTAGTTTCAGTTCTTAGATTATTAACATTACTTTATTATTATGACTTAGAGAATATTATTACAGATGTATTTTTATGAAGAATAAAAGATAAGTAAAATGAGGAAAACTTAAATTTTTTAATTTTTTCAGAATTTTTTAGGTAAACTACTAGAAAGGTCATATTCCGTCAAAAACTCAAGCAATGTCGGTTATTTAACAAAAAATTCCAAGGGAGGGTAAAAAATGAGCAAAAAATTGTAAAATTGAAACAAAAGTTTTTTTTTATTAAATAACTTATTTAGACCTTTAATAATTTATTTTGTATAAGAAATTTATTTAATTTTATGTAAAAACAAAATTAGACTTCACATTAATTTTTTATTATTATTCTTTTTATTTAATTATAAAATAGAGTTCAGCTTGCTTTACTCGTAACATAACTCTAAAACATAATTTGTTATTTATAAAACATAAATATTAAATTATTATATACTAACATCCTTCGTCGCGATTTCGCCTGCGCTACATGCGAATAGAACTTCAAAGATTGGAAATAACTATTTCCAATCTAAATAACTATTTCCAAATAGTTTTATAACTATTTACAGCTAACCGGATAAAATAGTTTAATTTGAATGAATAACAATTTTTCAGTTGTACATATGTAAAATGGTCATCATTCCCTTTAATTGTATAATCAAACAAATTTGTCTTTACGTATATTACAATGGGAATATAAATTGAGCTTTTACAAATAATGACATAAAATTTAATAAAACACATGATAACCGTAAAAAAATGTCGATATTGACATAGACAATGATCGATATAGACAATGATATTAAATTTATTAAATGACGTTAAAAGTTATTTATGATTTACTTTTTTTACTTCCTTGTACGAAGTAAAGTAAGTATTGTGATCGTGAAAAATTTCAGTTTTCCGATTTGAACAGAAACATCCATTTTGATCACTCCTAAATCCATTTTGACTTATTTCGGCGTGACGTCTGTACGTACGTACGTATCTAGCATAACTTAAAAAGATTAGCCGTAGTATGTTGAAATTTTGGATTTAGGACTGTTGTAACATTTAGTTGTGAACCTCCTCTTTTGATTGCAATCGACTGAACCAAAAGTGTCCAAAAAAGCCTAAAATCTAAAACAATTGGATTTTAGACTTTTTCTTAACTGCAGTAATAAGCCCTCATTGAAATCTTTTCGACGATATATAATTGGTACTTATTTCATTGGTTCCAGAGTTATAGCCAAATGAAATTTTAATTAATGAAATATTTGAATCTATAAGGGAAAGACACATCGGTTCGAATCAGACTTTATCTCTTTTTTTTTGATTTAAATGTGTTGATTTTTAATTGATTTATTAACCTCTGATTGTAAAAAAAATCACGATACATAATAATTCAATAATAATAAAAATAAATTATGAAAAATATCAGAAGTTATTAATGAAATAAAATTTTATTACTTTTCATTTTTAAAATAATGTACATATATAATTTAATATGCGTACAAGGAAGTCATATGGGTCCACGTCAGAGTTTTTTATTTGTAACTTATATAACAGTGAGATTGGTAAGATTTGATTTGTGATCAAATGGTACAAACGAAAAAGACTTTGTCTCTATATAGTGGTAAGATAAAATATACATTTTATTTAACGGTAATTTATTGTAACAGATATATCACCAACAATTTTTTTTTTATCAAAATTTATAAACGAAATTTATAAAGCGAGATCTATTGTGCCAACCGGGAGCTACTTAATTCTGGTATTTTTCTAAGTTAATTGTTTTTTTGTGGGAGGGAGTATATTTATTTCCGATTGGTTTATAGCTTATGCTAAATTTTTGTCTTTCGTGATATAAATTTTATCTTATCCTACTAGATATAAGGAATTCTTATGTCATACTGGGAATTTTGAGTTGAAGAATTACATTTGCAATTACAATTACGTGCCATTGGAATTGTCTAAAGCAAAACATGAGTCTTCTTACATTTCCAACAAAACATTGTTTTTTACTTTAATTGGTACAGATATTATTGTTGTAAGGATTCGTAAATGTTTTTTTAATAATTGATTGATTATACATACTCACAAATTTCTCATATGCTTTTCTTCAACTTAAAATGTTTCAACCGTGTCCTCAAATCATGCAATCTCAGTTAAACTCATTTCCCTACGTCATACAATGGTGAAAGTTTATACAGAGACGTAAGTCGGGTGACAATACAAAATTCCATTGCTAATTTAATATACTTTTATATTTTACATATAGAACATTTATACATAAGTTGTCAGTCATACAAGGAGAACATCTTGAGGAAGGGAGCTGAATTGATAAGATGTAGCTTTGATCCGACTGATTTTGACTGTCGATTCAGTATGAGTAGATCACGTGTCTGTTGAAGGGGATTTTTATACAACTAGTGTAAATTTAGTTTCTAAAATTTATTGCTCTAATCACCGGATTTAGTTATAAATAACTGGTATCATTTATAATAATGGAAGCTAATTCTACAGGATATAATATAAAATAAAACTGCATATAAATACTGTTTTTTGTTTGCTAAAAAATCAAAACAACTAAAAGTAATAGTAATAAAAATAAATAGTAGTAAAGATAGTAATTGTAATAGTTGTAAATGTAATAGTTGTCAATTTAAATATTTACACAATTAAAAAAAAAAAAGATGGTAAAACTAACACTTTACGAAGAACCTTTATAACATAAGAGAATTTAATTTGTTGAAATATGATTTCTTAAAAGTATAAAAAAAAAATTAAAACTTGCTTTTCTTCAGAATATTGGATTGTTAAAATATGATTTCAAAAAACACAGTTCTGTAGAGAAAATAAAAATGGAATAATATAATTCCTCAGAAAGTATTTTAAAAGAAATGTCGAGAAAGACACCGATCTCGGCATGGATGTAGCAAAGAAACAAACAAAATTCTACAACGATAAACAAAAAGAGACAACACAACAACTTAGCGAAAGAAATGGTTGAAGAAAGTGCGTCAAAAATACGACGTAAAGAAAGCAAATCAAGATAAAGAAGCGAAGCGAGCAAGATTGGATATTCATAACCAATACAAAGCGCAGTTGAGAATTACCGAAACACCAGTACAGCGTGAAGTTCGATTAGCACTCGACACCAACGCGAATCGCAATATCGTGCATCAGAAACACCTGGAGACTGCAAAACTCGCTTAGAACGCCAACAAAGAACAAACATACATTAGCCTTAGTAGAGTTAGATCTCTTGATGGACTTTGGATTGAAGAACTGGAGAACTCAAAATTAGCAGGCAGTAAACCTTGTAACAATGATGCCATAGCGGAGATGAACCGTATAAGGAATAAAATGTAAATAGAAAAATGTATTTAAGTGTATGATAAAAATTTGATAAAGTAAATGATAAATTTTATATACTCGTATTTATATAAATATATTTCACTTTCTTACATGATAACTGCCGTAATTTGCGCCAATCACTTTCAAATTGATACATAAAATACGACACAAAATCTCGATCGAATTCGTTAATGGGAAAAATTGGACTATGGGGTGGAAATGGGGGGCTTTTTCGAAAAAACAAAATATCGCTATAATTTTCTTAATAAGTAAAATTTCGAATTCGTTTAAAGTTCCTACTATTCTTTGGTGGCCCAGGGGCTGGAAAAAATGGGGTAAAAAATTTTACCCCATTTTACCCCAAATTTTTCCAGGGGCTGGAAAAAATTTTCGAAGGTAAAAAAAAATCATACCTTCCTTAATAGGCACAGTATCTAATCGGTTTAAAGTGGTAGTTAGTCCTTTAAACATTACCTAAACCTTTTTGTCTGAAACAATTTTTGATATGACCAACCCTTACGGCAAGGGATGACCAAAATTTTGCTGGAATTGTAAGAAGATGGGGCTTGTCGTATGCTAAAAATGTGAAACGTTTTTTACATGCAACCATTGTATTGAGTAAATTTGAAGTTTTTCTTAACTTTAAGGTGGAAATATTTTTTATCCTCTACTTAGCACCGGTGAAATCTACCTCCGCCTTCCGGCTTGCCGAAAGAGATTTTTTTAAAAGCCTAATAAATCTAATAAAATAAAATAAATATGTTATAAAAAACTTAAAAAAAAAAAAAATTATATACGCTTGTCTGTACATACGAGTACATGCATATTTATATCAAACATATTTATATAAAATGTAAAAACTGATAAAAATTTCATTTAATTATGACTAAAAAGTAGGAAATACGAAAAAAGTATAAAGCTGATCAAAAAAGAGATTCTTACAAAAAATTAAAAAGTAATTTTGTTTTCAAGAAAATTACTTTAAAAAAATTTATTAACGCATGATTGAATAAAACCTGGGGCGCGCTCTCATACACAACGATTATATAATTAGAGCGCGTCCACGCTTTTACTTTTAGTCATGCTTAAATAGAAAATTCTCTGAAAACATAATTATATTATAGGTTTTAGTACGAATTGCCTTTTTGTATGTTGTTTTTAAAAGAAAAGCATGTATGTAAGTTTTTATTCTTGTTTTTTAAACGATTTGAGGGCTTTCTTTTTTACTTCTTTGTACGAAGTAAAGGAAGTATTGTGATCGCAAAAATTTCGGTTTTCAGATTTCAACGGAAATATCCATTTTGACAGTCCCTGAATCCATTTTAATTAGTTTCGGCGTGAAGTCTGTAGGTACGTTATGTGCGTGTGTATCTCGCATAACTCAAAAACGATTAGCCGTAGGATGTTGAAATTTTAAATTTAGATCTGTTGTAACATCTAGTTGTCACCTCCTCTTTTGATTGCAGTCGACCGAACCAAAAGTTCCCAAAAACTTTTGGATTTTTCACTTTTTCTTACCACATTGAGAGCTTTTCAAGGATATACCATAAGTGGCACTTATTTTCATTGGTTCCAGATTTATAGCCAAATAAAACTTTAATTAATGAAATATTTGGATCTTACAAGGGAAGGCACATCGGTTCGGATCAAACTTCATCTCCTTTTCTTTTTTTTTAACCTTTTTTTAATTTAAATATATTGATTTATTAACAACTATTAACCCGTGATTGAAAAAAAAATACATTAAATAATTATTCAATAACAACAATAAAAAAAATAATAATATGAAAAAAGTAAGAAGTTATTAATGAAATAAAATTTTATGTACTTTCAAAAATGTGTAAATTTAATTTAATAGGAATTATTACATATGTATACGTAATAGATTTGGTGAAACATCTAATTACTTAATATATTAATTGAAAATTATAATTTAGAATCGTATTCTTTTTGGATTTTCTAGTTTAATTTTATTTACTTATTCTGGAATTTCTATTTAATTTTATCTGCGTTGAAGTTAACTACAGAGAACGTGACTGAAAAATAGACCCTTACAAGAAAAACATATACACTGAGTCATACATGCCCGATCTTTGATAAATTGTAAAAAATCCTTATCTTTTAGTTTATTTCACTGATATTGTCGGACAATATTCTCCTAAGTCCAAGTTAATCATCATTTCGTTTATTTGTTTTTTGTTGCCAATCATTTAGTCGCTCTATGGTTTGATATAATTCTTTTCTTATCTTAATTTATGTGCACGTTCTCTAGTTTTAAAATTTTCTCTCTATATATTCATCATCTCTTTATCTTTTTATTTTTTAACATTCTATTTGGTTTTAACATTTTCTTCCTCTTTGTATTTATCATCTTCTCTTAATATTTTTATTCTTTCTTTGTTTGAAATATTTTCTACCTGTTTATTTTTTTTGGTTTGCAACATTTTCTTCAATTTTTCCTTTTTTTTAATTTAAATATATTGATTTATTAATAATTATTAACTTCTTATTGTAAAAAAAATTTTGCAATAAATAATAATTCAGTAATAACAAAAAAAAAAAAAAGAAAAAATCAGATGTTATTAGTGATATAACGTTTTATGTACTTTTAGAAATGCGTCATGTAATTTAATAGGCGTACAACGAAGTCATGTGGTGTCCACATCAGATTTTTACTATTTCGTTTAATTTAATTTTCAGTTGTAAGATACGTGTTTTTCACCAATATTAATATGGTATGTATTTATTTTTCAACAGTATAGCTGATTTATTAATTTAAATTTTAAAGCTTATAATAAATTTGGTTAAAAAGAAGCAAAAAATAACATCGACCTTGAAAATCCAGTTCTGATTGCAGTTGAAGCAATTCTTCACAAGAAGATTTCTAAAGTAGCTTGTTCAAAACACATTAGGGAATGAGGAAGCAAGAGAAGTTGTCATGAGTGCTGCAGTGAGAGTTGCAACAAAGAAAAGATGCTGCTAAACTCCCCAAAACAATCATCATTTATTCAAAGTATCTGAAGTATAATTGTGGTAAGAGTAGTATAAAAATAAATATTGTTTGTTTTGTTTTTATAATAACGGGCATGTTTGTGATTAAATAACTTTTATAAGTCTTTGTGATATAGATATATCACTTATTTGAAAAAGTGGGGAGTTTTTTGTTTTAAAATTACTTCCAAATTTTCAGTTTGTTTATTGTTCACTAGTTGAACAGATCGCAACATACAGATTAGGGGAAAAAAATTTCAATTTCAATAGTAAAAAAGTTTTTCTTTTTGAATAAATCTCTTTTTGTAACTAGCTTAAAAATGTTTTAATATTTAAAAAAAGGTGAATAATTAAATTAAAAAAATAATAATAAATAAATAAAATAGAAAATTGAGCAAAGAAGCAAAAAATAATCTCAAAAAAAAATTACCATTGTAGCACTTTATTTGGATACAAGATGATTCTCCTTTGCGCTGGCCTTAAATTTTAAATTTTCCTACTACTGAGGCTTCCTACTACTAGAGCTCAAAATCACCAATGAAATTTTCGGAGTAGTGATATACATACAGACAAAATACAACTATAATCTTTTAAAGGAAAAATTAGGAGAGATATATGAGGATTCTTTCCTGTTTAGCCTTCGGAACCACCGTTCAGGTATTACTTCAGAGGATGAATGTAAATGAAGTGTAGTCTTGTACAGTCTCAGGTCGACCATTCCTGAGATGTGTGGTTAATTGAAACCCAGTCACCAAAGAACGCTAGTGTCAACAATCTGGTATTCAAACGCGTATAAAAGTAACTGTCTTTACACGAAATTGAACCTTAGAACTCTTGACTTCGAAATCAGTTGATTTGCGATGACGAGTTTAACCACTAGACCAACACGGCGGGTAGTTATATCAGGACTACAAAGATTAAAGAAAAAGATAAGGTGGTTGTAAATATAATAAAATAAGTGCAGAAAAAAAAAACAAGAAAATATAGAAAATAAATTAACAGTAATATTTATATATTAATATTTAATACATTTATTTTCCTAATGTGAACGTTGTAATTCATTAAACTAGTGAACAATAAATAGGCTCCCCAGGACCCAATGAGATAAAAATGTTACATATATGTCATTTAAATGAGGTGTAGTTTTTTAAAGACTTAGGTCGACCATTCCTGAAATGTGTGGTTAATTGAACCCCAACAACCAAACTACATTGGGTATCCAGAGTCTAGTATTCAAAACAGTATTAAAAAAAACTAACATTTTTCGAGGATTTGAACTTCAGAACCTTCGACTTCGGAAATCAACTGTTTCGGAAATCAACTCATCGTCGATTTGTGACGATGAGTTAATCGCTAGACCAGCCCAGTGGGCTAAACATAATATTTATGCATATAAAATGCAAGAATAATATCAGAGTCTTAAAATCGCCTCTTAAAAATGGACAAGTGAAAAACGTATTAAAATTTATACATAGCAAATATAGAGAGTGAAATAGTTAGTTGATTTCGTAAACAGCAACACCTGAAGTAACGCCAGTATTTTGTGTTAGCTTGAATCATTGCAAACACAATCGAGTAGAACTTGATGAATTTGATGTTATTCGACAGTGATCTAAATCCCATAGATCCTTACCGGTTACCAAAATCATAAGATCGACAATAACCATCCATCTCAGGAATGGTTGACCTGAGAGTGTACAAGACTACATTTCATTTACATTCATACATATCATCCTCATTCATTCTCTGATGCAATACCTTACGGTGGTTCCGGAGGCTAAACAGATAAAGAAAGAAAGGTTACCGAAATCAAGGCCAATCTATTAGAAGTCAACATGCTAAACCAACCATTTTCTATAATAATTTTTCCTACTATTTTCCATATCTCTATTCTTCCTTCCGAATAATAATAAAAATAATGAAATATATTTGAAGCTAAAGTTTTACCCAGTTGATATTAAGAAAAATAATAAAATTTGGATTATTCCATGTTAAAAAAGATTTACTTAAGGTTCATTATAATCGGTATATTTCTACTACAAATTAATGTTTAAAATTTATTCTATAATTTTAAATAGACATACATTTATTTCTGTATTTATATATTCAAAAAAAGTGTCAGATTTTAATATGTTTTTAAATAGGATTGTAATTGTCGGCGATAAACGGATTTATCTAACAACGAAGCTTGTATTCAACCGATGATCATAAAGTTTGTTCTTTTACGTTTTTTTTTTTTTTGTGAAACTTTTGTAAAAAAAAAAATAGTAGTGTTAAAACCATAAGTTAACGCTGATCTCCATGAATAACGCTGATCTCCTCAAAAAAAATGGAGATTTGAAACATTTATATTCGTGTACTAGATGAGAAAAAAATTACCCTACTTGTATTTTGTAAATACCAATTTGTTTTACATTAACCTATTTTATATGCTTAATTTTTAAAGTAAAATTTTAATTGAACATTTATAAGTATTAAAAAGTATACTTAATTATGTCATGTAATTAAGTACTTGTTATATAATTTAAGTATCTGTAGGTTTAAAAAGTGTTTATTAATTTAGAAGTTTTTGTGAAATCATAATTTAAATTCCAAAGCTAACATGCAACTACTTTATGTGACGAATTTCATATGCAATTAATACATTCTTATCTTGAAATAGTTATACAGCTTAAGAAGTTAGGATAAAAAAAAGTATAAATATAGAAATAAAAAAGTTTGTATAACAAACTGAAACAAAATATATTATAAATAAAACGATTATACGAAATTAAAAACTGCAATGACCATTCTTTTCACAACTGCTATAAATTTAAATAGAACTTAGCAAAATGAGCGAAATCTGAAAATTGAATTAAATACACCGATAAACATAATTTTTGTTTCCTAACATGTGATACATGATTTTAATCTGTTTTTTTATGCTGAAAAAGAATATGAACTCAGAATCTTTCTATCACCCACCACTTAAGAAAAATAATTACATTTTAATTAAAGGATTTTTTTCATTTTTCAACGCATAGTTAGCATTTTAAGCTCCTGTATTGTATTTTGTTGGCTCATTTTTTATTGTTTAACTTTCTTAACATAATTTGTAATTTATAAATAAACAATACTAGACAAAGAATTAAATCATATCACAGTCACGTATTATGACATCATATCCAATACTAAAGAGTGAGCCTTCATGGACAAGATTAATCATTTGTGTGCAGGTCAAAACATGTGGCTGAAAACACAGCTGTATTGTTTGTATTAAGCACTGGATTTAGAAATGAATTAATTTTGTTCAGTGTTATTGCAGTCATAAGTTTGTTAACAGTCCAGTGTCATAATGGCTCGAAATTGTGTAAATGATGTGGATGCCTTTTGTTATGTATGTGGTGAGTTTACCGTAAAATCAAACGGAAAAAAAAACATTATACTTTTAATTAAAAAAGCATATCGTTGCTTTCAGTGTAAAATTGGTGATCAGGATAAGACGTGGGATCCTCATATAGTATGCACTAATTGTTCTGTTTATTTAAGAGAATGGCTGAAAGATACACGGAAGGTACTATTTCGTGTACCTATGGTTTGGCGTGAACGAAAGGATCATGTAACCGATTGTTACTTTTGTTTAACAAGTGTGTCTGGTTTTTCTAAAAAAAATCTAAATATTATGTAAAATATCCTTCATTGCAATCAGAAATCAAGCCTGTACCTCACAGTGAAATTATTCCAGTTCCTCAGCCACCTGTAAATGAATGTTTCGAAAGCAGCGACGAAGAGTCAGGCAGTACTGAAGAAGACAACAATGATTTTGATTCTGAATTATCTTCCAATAAGCCAAATCTTACATCACAAGGTGAATTAAATGACGTTAGGGATTTAAATTTATCAAAAAATCAAGCTGAACTGTTAGGATCAAGACTGTAAGGTTGGAATTTACTTCAAAAAAATACAAAAGTTTCTGGCTTTCGAAGCCGACAAACAGAATTTTCTCAGTACTTTATTGATGAAAATAATTTGGTTTATTGCGCAAATATTGATGTCCTTATGTTGCACTTAGGACTAGTTCATAAACCTGATGGCTGGCGTCTTTTCATAGATTCGTCCAAGTATAGTTAAAAAATGTTTCTACTACACAACGGTAACAAATGATGCTTCGATACCACTCGCTAATGGTATTAATTTGAAAGAGACATACGATGTAATGAAAGACGTTCTTGAAAAAATAAATTATAAAAAACATAACTGGAACATATGTGGTGATTTGAAAGTTATAGCTATTTTGTTAGGCATGCAGTTAGGCTATACTAAGTACATGTTTTCTTTGGGAATGTGACAGCCGAGCTAGGGTTAATCATTGTTATCTAAGAGTGGAAGAAACGAGACAACTTAATTCCAAATGGGAAAAATATTATTCATGAGCCCTTAGTTGAACCCAAAAAAATATTTTTATCCCTTCTGCATATCAAGCTAGGACTAATGAAAAATTTTGTAAAAACAAAGAAGGGTAGTCCCAGATTTTTGTCCATCAGGCAGAAATTTCCGAAAAGGAAAAATTAAAGAAGCAATATTTGTTGGTCCTCAAATAAGAGAGTTGGTCAAAGATGATGTATTTAACTCGATGTTAAATAACGTAGAAAGTGCAACCTTGGGCTTTAATTAAAGATGTTTGCAAAAATTTTCTCGGCAAACAAAAATTCGACAATTACCACAATATTGTTAATCAACTTCTTACTTCATACAGAGGTATGAGATGTAATATGTCTTTGAAAATACCTTTCCTCCACTCACATCCGGATTTTTTCCCGGACAACCTCTGAGACGTAAGTGATGGACATGGTGAACATTTCCACTAAGACATTTCGGTGATGGAAAACCGTTATAAAGGGAAACATTGTATTTACAGATCTATAATGTATGCCAAAAGCAATTCAAGAAATGGTATCACACTTAAAGAAACATTAAATTTTTTTTGTCCATCAGTGATATCTTATCGGAAAATTGAAGATATGAAATTCCCGAAGAAATTTTCAAATTAATAGTTATAGTGAAAAAAAAAGTCACTTCTGTTATTAATATTTGAGATAAAACAAATGTAGATACGACCACTGTGATCACCAAAAATTGAATTTTTTAAAAGTAATAAATTAAAAAAAAATTATTTTTGGGCCATCGAAACGATTTATGTGTATTTTATAGAAATTTTTTGTAAGGGTATGTGTCCACTTGGATAAAATATACATTTGTCAAACTGAAAAATTTGTTATTTTAATGTCTGTTAAAAATAAAACATTAATTATTTTAATTAAATTTAAATTATTATAATATTAATTCTTCAATTAAAGTAATTTATATATCAGTTGCAATTGATACATAAGTGGTCGAATAGTAAAAAAAGGATATTTAAATGACTCCAATTAAATCCTTAATTAAATTAACTTAATCCTTGAGATCCTTAATTTAGTTAAAGTATCTTTATTAAATTTATTTTGTATCTTTATTAAATTTATACTCTTAAGTTTAAATAAGTTAAGATATTTAAGTTAATATCTTAACTTAAATGGCTCGTTTAACTATTCCGAGATAAGAATGTATTGATTGCATACAAAATTCTTCATTTAAAGAAATTGCATCTTAGCTTTGGAATTTAGACTACGATTTCACAAAAATTCTAAAAAATGACCTTCATTAAACTATCTTTATTTTACGATTATGAAGATACTCGTATATATGATTATATTTTATGTTAATTAATTTCTATGAAAATTAGAGATGGAATTTGTATAATAAAACTATTTATAAAACAAACAATTAGCTAATAATATTATTTAATTAAAACTGCTTGAAGGATCATTTACTTGTATAAAGGGTAAATACAAAATTACACATACATATTCCAAATGTTGCTCATCTTCCACATTTAAAGCAAACCGGATTATTAAAATCAGAAACGTAGTTAAATGCTAATCGTAGGGTCATGTTTTTAAATTTGCAGATTATGTATATATGCCAAACACGATAAGATCTTAACAGAGTTTAACCCAACTAAAGCTTGAGAGGTAGAAATCCCTTATGAATTTTTAAGAATTGCCTGGAAAGTACGTTTTCCAGCGTAAGTAAACTGATAAAAATGAAAATAGAACTATCTGAAAGGACTAATATGGAATTTTCTATTCCTTTTCAATTACATTATTATTATTATTTTTACAAGTATTATTTTATATTATTATTAATTAAAACAAATAAAACAGAGTATGAACGAAGGAATGAATTGAAATAAATAAAAAAATCAAGATCCAGTAGTACAGGACCTTATTAATCGGACGGATTACGATACGTTACTCCAATTAACGTATCCTCCGATACGTTACTGTATCGGAGGGATAATGAATCTCCTCCGATGCAGTATTATTTCAATTCTATCTAATTGACAGTTTAGGCTGTCGACTATTACCTGAATAATTCTAGAACCATATATTATGAATAAATAACAATTTAATAAATAACAGTTTTCAATTTTTCTTTATTTTTATTAAATACAAAAATCAATAATTACAAACAATTTCTTTACCGTGAACATTTTTGCAAGAAAGTTAAAAAAGGTTTCTTTTTACTGTGCCTGAATAGAAAAGCTATTTTTAAGAAATAAAAAAAGGGAATCATAGTTTCGAAAAGTGAGAGAACAGATACAAAATTCTTAATTATTACCAAAGAAGTGCTCACCAACCATGTTATATTTGAACCAATATCTGTTTCGGTTCCGCCTGGCAGCTGATGAGCTGTGCGTCTGTGGGAAAGTCCAGTCAAATGAACACCTGATTTTTGACTGCCCTGCTTTTGGGGGGGCCAGAAACCGGGCCACCCTGGACTTAGTAGTCAAGGGGAAAATTGGCCACTGACAAGCGGCAAGTCAATGTGGCGAGAACCGTATTGTGGGATGGTGTGGAAGTTTCTTGATGTGGTTGCTATGTTCAACCGACATCAGTAGTTTACCTAAGGAAAGACTCCTACCGTACTGCTTTCGGAAGCTATCCTAGAAATATATGGCTGACCACCAGCCAATTAAGGCTCCAGGCGCTTTAATATGGTGGATAGGTACATACTGGCAATCAGCAACCTAAGCGCGGACACCGCGCTTAGTCGAGGCAAGCTCTAGAAGCTATTTAGGACAGTGGTCGCTAAACTGTTTCGAGGCTCAGTAGGCGTTTGTGGCACAGACATTCGGTCTTATGCTTTAGGGCGACTGAATGGGGTGGTGGCGGGAGAAATGCCAAGCAAACCAAATTACCAAAGAAGAATTAAAGATATCTAGGAATGAGGAAATACTAATTATTTATTCTATTCTAAATTTTCCAATTGTGGTAGAAGGAGAAATGTAAGTTAGAAAAACAGCAGTAGGTAGATGGATAACGAAAAACATAGTAAAATTGAAGGATTGAAGCAGAATTATAAAAATGCTAAAGATGACGAAGGCAGAAAATTATATCGGCAAATAATAAATGAAATTAATAGTAAGTGTAAATTAGCATGGGAAAACTGATCGAACGGGAAATGTAATGAGATAAACAAAAATACTTTTGAATACTGAGGAAAAATAATTATATCAAATAGAAAGAGAAAACTGCTACGAAATGAAGCCAAAATGTATTAAAATAAAAGTGAATAAATAACGTTTGTTATGGAAATAAGAAAGAGATAGCAAGAATAAATAGATTGATTGTACAAAATAGGAAAATTATCCGATAAAGTACTAAAGGAGAGAAAGAAATCAATGATGATTTCAGAGGAGATTCTATATTACGATCTGATTTTTATTTTAAGAGCTTTGAAATATTTAAATAAGTATAAAGGAGTGAGAACTGATGATATTTTATGTCATCTGAGTTGCTAAGCTATCTGGGAGAAGTAGGATTGTATAAGTTTTATACATAACTAGAGTTTCCCCGTCGCGGCAACGCCCGCGATGTCAATGTGGCTTCTCCCGCAATATTTATTTAATAGCAAACTTATTTATTTAATTAAAAATAAAACTGATTTAATAAAAATTATTGTTTAAAGATTTTCATTAAATATTGATAAAACGGTAAATAAAATTTTTTATTAAAAATATAAAAGGAATATACAATAAATAATAAATGTTGTCCAATGTTTAAATAAAGAAAAACAAAAAAAGGAAAATAAAAAATTTGAACAGTCTGTCAGATCAGTCCGTATTATTAATTTATTGAAATAAGCCAATCAAAACTGATAAAGCCCAATTAAGATAAAGAAAATATGTATTACCATCTAGCATTCCTGATGCGGCTTTGCTCACGCTATATGGTTACTTGTTCCCATCGCGGTCAGGAGATATTTAGCCGGTCATGGCTCGCTTCGCCCTCCCTTTCCATCTAGCAAGAGGGCTCTGCCTCTTGCACTCCGCTGGGTTCATAAATCATGCTTGTGATAATATTAATGATAATTAAAAATAAAAGCCTGTTCAATTTATAAAAAAATATCAGTGTATTGTAATTTCTTCAGAGAACAGTTTGGTCAGTACAGGACCCCAACCTATGAGTAATCTAAGAATGCGGGTTTCAAAACAGTTGACATTTAAAATTTTTTTTTAATAACTGATTACCTGTATGAAGTACTGGTAAAAACGTACTCTGCTCGGTTCTTAGCGTTACCCGACAAACACCACTAGGAGGTAACCGTACCTCGTTTCTAATTTAGAAAAAAAAATTATTACTCTTATTATACGTTTTTTAGTTAAGTATTCGGAGACAGGTGTAGCCATTCGCGTCACATCTACAGTAACAGTAGCTGTGTTGGTTGGGCCGCCGCGCCGTACACCATCGCCCCCTTTAAAAAATCGAAATTAAAATAACCCGACAATGGTTTTTAGATATTTATCTGACGAGTATTTGCAAGCCCTACTCTAATGAATATCTCGTTTAGTATAGTCGGAAATAGGGAAGATTTACAATAGTTGTTCAAATTCTCTTTACCTTTCTTCACTCCTTTCAAGGTTGAAATTCGAAAAATCTATAAATTAGTTTTTAGATATTTATATAAAAATTACATACACCAAAAATCAAGTTGATGTCTTCATTTATTGCCGAGAAATTAAAAAAATAATAAATTTCATTGTTACTCCATTTTAACCCATTAAACACGGAATCTCTTAGTATGCACTTACATCGTAAGGAGAAAGTGTACAAATTTTCATCAATTTATCTTCAGTAGTTTTTTCTGGGTGTTGGTGAATCAGGTAGTCAGTTAGAACAAGTTTTTTTATAGGCACAGGTATGCAAAATTTATACGACTGAAGAAATACTCTTATTTTGAACAATTTAATTATCATACTGAAGAAAGTATGAAGAGATAAATGCGAGAACTAATACAACTGTTTAACGTCTCGTGGCTGAAAATACACATTAGAATAGTTGACAGCGAGTAAAACATATACAAGAAGGTTATTAGATTTAAAGATCTGTTCGGTTTTAGAAAGTGCATGAGTATAAAGAGCCCATCCTGTCTCCGATTAATTTTAGAGGAAGGATTAAAAAAAATAAATAAAACCACTGCATGTCATTTGCAGAGCTACAGATAAGATACTTTATAACTTTATCGACCAGCTTCATTTCTAATATTCTTCAACACTGCCTTTCAGAAACTTTTGTTCATTACTTTTCTACTTGGTATCATTCATTACCAAAAAGCGCTAATTCCATATAAATATTTTCAGTAGTTTTCACCGACTTTTGGAAGAAAAGTACGGTAATACTTTCGGTCGCATGGAACGAGTGGGAAATTGAAAATAAATTTTCTTTACGTTTTGAGATGTGAGGAGAACGAAAATACCATCCATTAAAAAATTGACGTTTTGTTATATGTATACAGTTTTTTTGGTTCGAAAATATCCAAAATTAGTAGATAAATTTTACTGAAGTTTATATATATATATATATATATATATATATATAAAGTTTTGTGGCTCAAAAATAACCAAAACTACTACATTAATTTCATGGAAATTTAAATATGCTGTAATAGTGTATCTTAAGTTGTGCATATGAAAGTTTGATAACGATTGGTTGAGTTGTTTTTCAGTTACGCTCAATTTAAGGTCGACAACGGACATATTAACCTTAATTTTACCGAATTTTTTCTTCAAAAAACATTTTGAAGAAAAGTTACGGTATTCTATTCGGTCGCATGTTGTTAGTGTGGGGAGGGAGTGGAAATGAAATTTCTTTACGTTTTGAGATATGAGAAGTACGAAAATACCACTCACCTAAAAATTGGAGTTTCCTTTTATATATATATATAAATACGAGGGTAAGTCAATTATTATCCGCAATTTAGTTATATTTTTGTTTATGTTGGTAGTACTGTCGTGTTGCGTAGGTGACGCATGCGTGGTTTAATTGTTGATATGTCTATGCAGGTTTGATGCTGCTAGGTTAGTTCCATTATCGCCGCCCTGCCGTTAACCATGACTGCTCCGCTTTCTGTTTGCAGCAAAGAAGAGCGACATTCAGTGATCCGTTTTTTGTGGCCGGAAGCTGTATCAGGGGCCGAAATTCATCGAAGACTTTCGGTACAGTACGGGAACAGTGTGTTGCCTTAACGGAGTGTCTACGAATGGATTGAAAAACTTAAAAATGGTCGCACAAGTGTTACGCACGTCGAAGGAGCCGGACGATCGTTTACCGCCACAAATGGGGAAAACATTGAGCGTGCACGTGACACGGTTTTCTTAAACAGACGAGTAACTAAACTATCGATGAAGTGGCACATCGTCTGTAAATTAGTCACCGTTCTGCCTACGAAATCATCCACAACAGACTTGGGTTTCATAAAATCTGTGCAAGATGGGTCCCAAAACAACTCACACAGTTGCATAAACAAAATACAGTTGCGCTTGGACATCTGCCAAAAAAATTTGGATCGCTATGGTAACGAACAGGACTCTTCTTAGACAGAATTATCACTGGTGACGTAACACGGATCCATCATTACGAGCCGGAGAGTAAACGACAGAGTATGGAATAGAAACCATCCAAATTCGTCCTGCCAAAAAAAGTTCAAGACCCAACCGTCCGCAGGAAAACTGATGCTTACGGTTTTTTGGGACTCACAAGGCCCAGTACTGGAACATTATGAGGAAAGGGGCACGACAATAAACAAGTGCGCGTTATAGTGAGATGCTTACTGCCAAGCTGAAGCCTGCAATTCGAAGCAAACGCCGAGGACTTACGAGAAGCAAACGTCGAAAGGTGTTGTGTTATTACACGGCCCACACCGCTGAAACTCCAGAAACTCAACTTTGAAGTACCGGCTCATCCTTTGTATAGTCCTGATCTTGCCCTTTCTGACTACCATATGTTTGGTCCATTCAAAGTGGCATTAAGGGGCCGTCGATTTACCTCGGACGAAACGGTAAAAGAAGCGGTGCATTCCTGGTTAGCAGCTCAACCGAAAACCTTCTTTTATGAGGGCATCAGGAAGCTTGTGCAACGATGGACCAAGTGCGTTGAAATGCAAGGGGACTATGTTGAAAAATGATGTACATGTAAGCTTCCTATTTGTATTGCAATAAAATTTATACCTACATTGCGGATAATAATTGACTTAACCTCGTATATATATATATATATATATATATATATATTAAAATAGGTCTATGTATAAAATTTTGTGGCCCAAAAATATCCACAACTACTTGATCAATGTCACTGAATTTTAAATATTCTCTATTAGTGTATCTGAAGTTGTGCACGTGAATATTTAATGAAGATTGGTTGAGTCGATCTTGATTTACGCTCAATTTAAGGTGGAGAAAAATTTGAGAGGTGCAAGTTAGAAAGGTGATTCGTTATAACCCTGCAAGTTGGAACGTTGACGTTTCTTCATTTGCGGTATCTGTTGTTAGCAATATAAAACCAAATTAAAAAAAATATATATATATATATATATTAAGTATTAAATCAAATTAAAAAATGAAAAGTCTTGCGAAGAACTGCACAAGTTTTTTTTTAAACAAAACACTTATATGTACATTGATGGTAACCAACTCTTTACATGCGTAAAAGCTCTTTTTATTCTTGTTAATATTCTTTTGATATCTACATTTCTTCAATCATCCTTTGTAATTTTACAAAGGAAAATCATCTGAAAAACACTATTCTATTCTGCAAAACGTCTGGTGTACTGTGCTCTCCTTTAAAATTTAGTTCCTCATTATTCTTTTTGTATAAAATTTGATTACTTTTGTTTTATCTTAAGTATTTTTAAACAAAATTTCACTTATTTCACAATATGACTTTATTCTAAAAAAAAGTATTTTTTATTTTTTTTATTTTTATTAACACAAAAAAAGTTTTTATTTTCTCTGATTTTACAGTTATTCAACGAAGTAAATTTGTTGCTTTGTTTCTAACCATATGAAGTTTCATATTAGGATGTAACACATGAATTAAATCTTCATATTTTGAAAATTTTGTTAGAACGACTCAGACATTTGATAACGAATCGGTGAATAATTATTAAATGTGGAATTTCAACCAGTTTGAACTGATTATTTCGTAATTATTTCTTTTGCAACTCGAGTGTTACTTATAATATGAGAACATATTTGCTGTATATGTTAAGTCAGCATTTACAGTTCGTATATTTACAATTTAATCGCTAAGTAGTAAACAAATTTTAACGTTCATTACAAATAGTATGTTGGGGAATAATGATTCATATACTGTAGTAAAGTTTTCTTAATTATTTTTTCCCGAGCATTGTTTTTATATTTAAACTTTTAAAGGTTTCAAGCAATATTTTAAAATGTTTAGAAAATAAATTATAATTTTTTTTTATAAAAGAACGGGCACAGCAGTTATGGCCATTAGCCCGGTGGAAACTGATAGCATATGAAAAGATGCCATGCCTGACCGGAATTCGAACCCGGGACCACTGCACGAATGTCGAGATGCTATCTACTCAGCCACGTAGGTCGGCAAGTTATAATTAAATTTATTAACTAAGCATTAAATAACTAACATACCGTATATTCTCTCTTAGTAAAATAAGGGTGGTAATGATTAATGTATAGTAATAGATATCATTATAATTTAATAAAGTTAACAACGCATATTTTGTATGTTTACTGTAAAGGATGATAACGACATTATTTGCTGCTTTATGGAGTGATGGATCATCGCCAGACATCTATCCCAAGGTATTCTGACAACTATGTTTTCAATTGTTAGAATAGTTCTAAAAGGTTTTCAAGTATCATAACTAATATTAATGAACGAATTAAAAATACATTATCTAATATAAAGGATGAAGTTTTTTAAAAGATAGGACAAATAACAGTAATTTGCTTTTCACTTAATAAAGAGATAATTATCAGTGCTATTATTCAGATAGCCGGGTGTGCAATTATATAATTATTATTAACGATATAATTTATTTTAATCAACATTAGAACAAAAAGTAATCATAAACTGAAAAGTGTTTCAGTATATAATGATTTTAATAATCATAATTTATAAATTATTCTTAATTTAAAATAATTTAATTAAAAAAATCGATAGGAAAAAAGTAAATTTATATACTCGTATATATTTATTTATATACAGAATGTATCACGAAGTTCTCCCGGGACTGTCATATCTATTCTACTCGTGAAAATAATGGAAAAAGTTCATATAACCATATGTCTAAAATATTTCGTTTGGGAGTTACGTCTTGTAAAAAATTTCGCTTGGATTTCAGGTACCCCGGTGAAATATGTCGTACGGAATTTTTATGACTTTAATAAAACAGCAAAAGTAGTGATTTCTTATAGTATTTGACTCGAAAAAAATGAATAAAATAAGTCCCAGAACTATACATGTAGTAGGTTTTGAGAAATCTGGGGTGAAAACAATTAATTGGGGTAAAATCCCTGTTTTTTTATGTTTGACGTACAATAACGTTGTTAAATGGGTAATAAACCCAAAAACCTTTTAAAAAAATTGTAGACAATTTAATTTTTAATAAAGTGGTGTAAGATAAATTGAATAAAACAAAGAAAAGCTGGAAAAATTAGAATTTTATTTAGAAACAGTAAGTTAGTACATTTTTCAGAAAAGTATTTATTCAATTTACACAAAAACCAAATTCTTTTGTAAGACATTTGTGAAAATGTTAAAAATTTGGAAAAAAAAACAGCAAATTACAAAACGATTATAAAATAAAAATAAATAAAAAAAATTACTTAAATAATAATTTTCTTTATTAATGACAAAAATACGATAAATTATTGGAAAAATGTTTATTTTAAAGTTGGCAATAAAATAGCAACATCTGATCAACAATACACAATAATTAGTGTTTACATCATTCTGTAAGGTACAGAAAGTAATTAGGTATATCGGGCACTGTGAACTGTGCTGTCGTTTGCGAAGGTTTTCTGTGAATTTTCGTTTGAATGTGATCGATATGCCATTGAAGTAATGCCGTACTTATTTACAACAGAAGAATATGCTGATACAGCATTCTGTTTTGGGTGGGTGTAATGGTTTCAGAAGAATATGAAATACCGAATCGCAGTTTTCCGAATCGCAGGATTCCAGATCCCAAAACAATTAGCGCAACTTTTACCAATTTTTGGGAAACAGGTTCTCTACCAATTATTCGTACCAGATACGAACGATCTGTCCAACACGACGTTGTTATTGATGCAATTATCTATGCAGATCAGCTCAGTCCAGCTGTAAGTACACGACGTCTTTCTAAGCGGATCTGAGCTTTGCATTCGATGGTTTGTATGACACTTAATCGATACAAGTTTTATCCTTATCTTAAACAACCAGTTCAACATCTACACACAGGAGACGGTCCATTTCGCTTGGAGTTTTGCAACTGGTGAAATAAAAATCGATAATTGTACAAGTATGTTTTGTTTATCGAAAAGGCAAATTTCACACAAGATGTCGTCAACAACTTACTCAATAAGCATGGGCAGAAGAAAATCCGTATGAAACGGTGGAGAGCAATTTTCAACACCGATTTAGGGTCGATGTATGTGCGGTCTTCTTCACAATTGGCAGTTTAGACCGGTCATATTACCTAAACGCTTAAATACTGAGGTCTACTCGCACTTTCTTGAAGAAGAATTGCCGCAGCTGCTTGAAGACGTTCTTCTAGCGCTGAGTCGCAAAGTCCACTTCCAGCACAATGGCCCGCCTTCTCACTTCTCTTGTACTGTTTCCACTCACTTAAATCATCATTTCTCTGAGAAATGGGTCGTTTGTGAAGTCCACATTCCTGGCTGCCAATCATTTTACATTTTTGCGTCTGGGGATGGCTGAAAAATATTGTACACAAAACAAAACTACATTCTCGTGAGAAAACAATTGTTCGAATTATTTATGCGGCTGAGCAACTTAAGGACAGCCCTGAAGAACTAAAACGTGCAACAAAAGCGGTACAAAAGCAAACCAAGAAATGCGTTGAAAATGATGAACTCATTTTTGAACATTTAACTGGTACGTATAATGCACTTTGGTCTACTGTACTATTTGTAAATAAAATTCGAATTTGGCTAACTTTTCTTTGTTTTATTCAACTTATCTTGCACCATTCTGTTTAGTATTAAATTCTCTACAAGTTCTATTAAAGCGTTTTACGTGTTATTTACCCGTTTAACAAAGTTAATGTACGTCAAACATAAAAAATAGTGTCTTTACCTGAAATTAATGGTTTTCATACAAAATTCCCCAAAACTAGTGCAAATACGGTTCTGGGACCTATTTTTTTCAATTTTTCAGGTTAAAATCCATAATAAATCACTAATTCTGCTCCTTAATAACGTCCTAAAAATTTCAGTACGTCCTCATTTCAGTGGGGTAGCTGAAATCCAAGCGAAATCTTTCATTAGCCGTAACTAGCAAATGAAAAACTTTAGAACAGTTCATAAAAACAAATGTTTATATGAACTTTTTGCATTGCTTTCACGAGTAAAATAGGTTATGAAAGTCCCGGGAGAACCTCGTTATACACTCTGCATATATATATATAATATATATATATAATTATATATAATATATATAATATATATATATATATATATATATATATACTACAGATGGATTCAGGAGGAAAGGAAATAAATAATTTGATAATTGATTCTAGAGTTTGAAATTAGAAAAAATGCATACAAACATATACCCGAAAACGCGTTGTTATTGAGTTACAGTTAATAAAATTGTTGCCCGATGAAATGAGTGCACACTGAAATTTTTAAGGTGTTATATAAGCAGTAAACTTGATGGTTTATGAAAAATTAATAAAACAGATCCTAGAATTTTATCTCAAGAAAAATATTTTGTATTTGTAAAAATTAAAAGCAGCTGTTTTTTGTATAATAAATTTTTATCCTTAAAAAATTAAACTGGCAACAGTAAACGTATGCTTTAATTTGAATTAATATAATTTAATTAGTCTGAGTTTAGTTTTTAATTGATTTGAATTAGTATAATAACTCATAATTAAATGAATATAATTTTACTTATTGTTGTCATAAAATTGTAAGTGTTAAGTGTTAATAATAAACGTTAGCAGGTTTAGTTTTTTGACACAATTTTGATCGCATAGGTGGTCTGAAGAAAACCTACATGCCATAGTTGAATCAAATTTCCAGCCACGATTTTAGGTGTAGCATGATCGACAATCTGTTAGGTATTTTCATACTAGAGTAATGTGTCACAGGAAGAAATTACCCGGAATTTTTCAACAATGAATTTCTTAAAGTGCTTTATAAGTTCTCATTGACGAAACGAATTAAAATGTATTATAAACTTGATGGAACACCACACATTTCACTGATGAAGTAAGACAATTCTTAAATGAAGAATTGCTGGTGAATGGATTGGGCGTAGAGGGCTGGTAAATTGGTTACCTATATCACCGGATCTTATTCCCTTAGATTACAGTTTAAGGGGATGGAGAAATACAAGGTAACTAAGCAAAACGTAGACACCATGATGAACTGACTGCTCGCATTCTTAATATTGCTTCCTTCATCAAAGAACGGGTAGATATCATTAGGTATAATTATATCATTAAATATCGATGTCAGTGATGGAATTTTAGGCATTTTTTTGGAATTTCACAGCCAAAATTTTTCACCTATTTTCATGAATCATTATACTTTATTATATTATTTGATTAAATGTAATTTGTATATTTAACGATATTTAGACCAGGTTAGCGAGAAAAGCGAGCATAGATTAGGTTGTTTTGATATAGTTCACGATTTCCGTGAACTGAAGAATCAGACCTACATCAAAATTACCTGCGCTTGCTTCGCTCTCTAACCTCGTCTAATTAATGTTAAATACACAAATTATAATTAAAATTTTCTTTTTGGCAGTGAAATTTTGAAAAATATCGAATTTTCGAACATTTATTGTAAATTAATACAGTATAAAACTATTGTCTTTTTTAAAGTGATTAATCTTTTTTAAAGTAAATAAAAAGTATTTTAATTTTTCAAGGGTTTAAATTTATTGTACTAAAAACAGCTGTTTTCATCTTTTTAAATTTATAACATTTTTCTGTTAAATATTTTCTGTTTTATTTTTAATAATGTTTTTTTTTTCATTTTCTGAGAATTAAATTGTGTACAAGTTTTGATAATAAAGTTTACGCATTTGTTAGTCATTTAACAAAATTAATGGCGTTCAAACCTAAAACACATTGTTTTTTGTCACTGAAGTTTTCTGCTCTACGTTGGTTATCATAAAAACTACGGAAGATACAGTTCTAGAACTTGTTTTATTTGATTTGTCAGACCAAATACACAAGATACCTTGAAGGTTACCTCTTATATAACTCTTTAAAAATTTCAGTATGTATACATTTCCCCGGGGGGGGGGGGGAACTGAAATCCGAGCGAAATTTTTCGCTAGCCATAATCCAATAACAGATTATTTACGGATATATGCTTATATAAATTGTTTCCCTTATTTCAAGCTATAGAATCAGTTACCAAATTATTTCCCTTTCTACAGAATCACTTTGTACATATATGAATCAATAATGAAGTTTTTTTACATACAATTATCAATTTGTACATACATTTACATTTTTTAAGTTCAACATTACTAACGAAACAAAAAAAGAAAGGAATTGTAATATAAAGATTAAAGTTTGTTATTCATCTTATAATAATTTTATTCATAATATAGGAATCTTGCATAATAATACATTTTTTTCTTGTTTAACCTCCGGGACCACCGTCAGGTATTGCTTCAGAGGATGAGATGAATGATTTGTAATGTAGCGTGTGTGAAAAATTCCATGCCTGACTGGGATTTGAACCCGGCACCTCTGGATGAAAGACCGAGACGTTACCATTCTCGCCACGGAGGCTGGCTAATAATAATAGATACTACACAATTTTAAATCTACAGGTAAACCGTTGCATATCCTTTATCTATTCTAAGAATATTTTCACACATCTTAAAGGTAAAATGTATTATAAGTAATAGCATTTGACTATAATAGTTGCATCAACAAGGAATCACAAACAAAATTAATATAAACGAATTTAGATTTCAAAATAAGCGTATTTCGCTTTCAAAATATCTTCAGTTTAAATGTGTAATATGTTTTTAACCGATCTAAAGAAGAAGAGGCTTTTAATTCGAACCAGTATTTGTGTGTGTGTGTTTTAAAATCACTTACTCTTTCATCTTTACTTTTTGCCAAATGGATCGGCATTATAAACAATGGATTTTTATTTATGAAGAAGAGCCTCATTACTATTTTTTTCTAGATAATCTTTATTCTAGGTAATATCTGAGTTGATTTCTTGTCATTACTAGTGAATTATATTACATTGTTATAGCCGAATAAGATAAGCAGTCTTTTATCATTTTGATATTTAAAAGTATAATCAGAAATATATTCAAGATTAAATTATTTGAAAAATTTGAGGTAAAAATATAATAAACATTTCCATATTCCGAAGTGCCTCGGCTTATTCTTAGCAGTCAGAGAACATCTTTCCTGCTATTTTTCTTCTTCTTACTTTTCATCAAACCCTAGGTTTCTCCCGTTTACATTTTCCTCTCTCTACCTGCGTATCATAAAAACAGAGTTTTTTGTTGGTCTTCCTTATTTAATTAAATTATTTTGTTGGAATCACAGTTATTTGACTGGTTGGTATTATTATCCTGTATGTTCCTTTTTGTTTTGTTTTAATATTAAGTAAATTTTATATTCTCATTTATCTACTTTATATATATTCAAATTACTGTCTTCCTTTACAATTTATACCTCTACTATCCCTCTTTTAAAAATTAACCAAACCTGAATAACTCAACCAATAACCCACCAAGCTAGTTAATTTAATTCCTTGTAAATAATAATAATAATTAAAAAAATAAATAATATAATAAAATTGCTTTCCAAAATAAGAAATAATAATTTTACAATTCCAATTCTTCTTTAAAATTTAATTTTTTGAGCAGGATTAGAAGGTCAATTTTTTATTTTGGCACCATGAATTTCGAAGTCGAGAGTTCTAAGGTTCGAGTTCTTTTAAAGGCAGGTGCTTTTATATGGATTTGAATACTAGACTGCGGATACCGGTGTTCTTTGGCGGTCGATTTTCAATTAACCACATGTCTCAGGTGTGGTAGACTTGTGTCTGTTCGGTACTACATATTTGCCGGTACATTTACACTTACTTACATTGCAGCTATGTCAGGCCTGGCAAGCCAGTAGCAGTATTTGAATTTGTCTAAACACACACGCACACACACACACACACACACTCACACACACAGAGAGATTCGGGAGTAACTGGAAAACTGGTTGGAGAAATATATATATATTTTATATGTGTATGTGGGCGTGCGCGTGCGGGTGTGTATGCATTCTAGTTAATACTTTATATAGTCTATATAATTAAAATTTGTTTTCTTCTATACTGTTTAAATTATATTGTGCTTGATAAACAATCAGAAAAAGAAGGTTAACCTAATGAGTTCTAGTGGAGCTTTAGATCCTACACAATTATTAGAAAATGGGAAAGGGAAATTATTTAAAAGATACTGTTGAAAAGGTAGATCTTGTTCTCAACCCTCTACTACTAGCGGTTTTGTGGTCACCATTATGTAGATTATTTTCAAGAAAACACATCCATAATTCTCTTTGTACCGCTAGTTTCTTATAACCCAGAAATTACAGTTTTATATGTTCCGCTTTAATGTGACAGATACCTAGAGTAAGTTTAAATAATTTTTTACAATAATTAGCTTGTATCTATAAAAATAACTTTTTCATTAGGGGGATACGTAAAGGTATTTGGTTAGAGTACTATTGCCGATTAGCCAATTATTATAGTGTTTTATAATAATGATAGTCTATGTTTTTAATTGGATTAATTGTAATTGTTAATAATTATTTTTAACTTGATTTGCTTGGTTGTTGGGGTTAAATTGATGTACATTGTTTCCGTAATTTTACAATGAGTAAAATTAATCTTCTAACTTTCACAAAGAAATAATTGTCTCAAAAAGATAATTATTTAAAATGACTTATATATTCAAATAATATGTGATTTTTTTTTTTAGATTTATTACGTTCAATTCCTGTTTTTTATCATAGAATTGCAATGTAGGATTTCGTTCCTTTCATCTTCAAATAAAAAAAAAAAAAAAAAAAAACACAAGGGATCTGATATTAAAAATATTACATTTAATTAATATACAAATAAATATTCCATAATGTATAAATATAAATAAAATAATATTTTAAAAGCTTACATAAATGAAACGTACAGATTTTATATTAAAGTACGGACTTACAAAATAAAATAGTTAAGAAATCAACTATTTTTTGAAACGAAATTGATTTATTGTAAAAACATAGTTAAAACCTTCCAAAAGAGTACATTAATTTTTTATCACTGTCATATACTGAAGCAAATTAAAAAAAACAGATTTACAGTTTGGAAAATAGTGCGCTTCCAAAATCCCGAGTTCTTAAAAAAAAACAAAAAAAAAACTACTATACCAGTTACTTTTCAGTTCACATTAAAAATTTATGTGAAGCTAATTTGTATTAAACAAGCAGTCTTGAAATTAATAATCACTAATAATATTATATATTATAAAATTAAATAAATATTTATGACAACTAGCCGGTCAATGCTCTACTTTGTGGACTTTCAACGCGTTGGTATCCTCATGTATGTAAGAATATTAAGTAATTTACGAAAAGAAATATTAGTGTCTAGAGAATATTTTTCTGAATATTTTGGTGTTTTTATGTTTAAAATAGGCTTAAGGAGTGAATAGATGTAGAATTTAATAGTATTTGATAGAATTATAATGTTTAATGCTACTAGCCATGTTGATAACATAGAGTTAGCTTGCGGATGCCGTCTTCTTCGTTAAGTTTTGTGTGTGTTCATGTGAGATTGTGTTACTATCCAGTTCAGCTACTGCTATTAGCGCAGAGCGGACCAAGTGATACGCCGGCTGGATGAGCGCAAACGACTCTCTTCCGCTAAATAAAGAATCCTGTTTTTTACTGCTAATTATTAACGGATAATACCTTTCTTTTATTAATAAAAATTAAATAAGTAAAATTAATAAATAATAAATAAGTAAAAATACAAATATAAAATACAAATAAAAATAATCTTTGCTCAGAGATTAAATTAAATAATTTGTAAATTAATTGACAACGGACTGCTTCTAGCGGGAGACAGTGGGCAGAGATAGTCGCCATGCGCATCCGCCCGGCGCACCACCATTGGTCTGCTCTGCGCCAATAGCATCTAAAACAAAAATGTGAACATAACAAACAAACAAACAAACCCACGGATCATTTTTTTTATAGAGAGTGAGACTGTTTATTTATTATAATATCAGAATTATATTTTGCATTTAATATAAATAGGTTTTACAATATTTTCCACAAAAATGTAGAAGCTACAATATTTATTTTAATTCTACCTTGGACATGTTTTTACGTATATTTAACTAAGAAGATGGTATGAAGTGATACTGAAAATAAAAAAAAAGTTTTAGAAAAATGTTTTAAAAACGTGCTTTTCTTCAAAAACATAAATAATAATAAAAGAAACATTTCCTATTTAAAAGAAAAAATTATTTTGTTTTCAAGAAAATTACTTTAAAAAAATTCTTTTTAAGAAAATTACTTAAAAAAAAAAATTTCTATTTACACGCATGACAAATGAAAAGCTTGGGGGACGCACTAATTATAAAGTCATTGTATATGAGAGCGCGTCCTATTTTTTTAAAATCAATTTTCTTGAAAACAGAATAATTTTTAGTACGAATTTTTTTTTTGTTTTTCTTATGTTCTATGTATAAATTATAGAAATATATGAAATTAATAATGGAATATTGTATCGCCACCCGACTTCGCCGATATCTAAAATTTTACCATTGTTGACTTCAGGAAATGAGTTTAATTAAAGTTGCAAGATTTGACGACATGGTTGAACAATTGTAAATTAAAGAAAAGAATGTAAAAATACCAGACGCTAATTGGAATTGAACATGAAATCAAATGCTCTAAATACAGCATTCTAACCATTACAGCATCTCACCAGATAGTTTATTTCAAATTTTGTGGTACTAGTAATTTTTGTTTACTTCTAGAAATATTTATCTGCACGATATGAGAATACATTTAAAAAAAATTATTTTCACATGTACATCCACTAATGACTGACTGTATCTCATAATATTTAAGGTTGAATGAAAAACTGCATTCTAAAAGAAACTGAAAAAATAAAAAAATATTTTTATAATAAAAAAAACAATTACTGATGGTGATAATAATACGGACAGACAGATTTACTTACTATGAAGAATTGTATGAAGCAAAGTAGAATAGAACGTTTAAAGAACAATGAAGGAATAATGAAGAAAGAAGTAATAACGTTTTACTGTTGAATAAGAAATGCTATTGAAAAAAAAATTAAGTCTAGTCATCGTTGAATGTAAAGTATGATACACAAATAACGAAACATTGTTTTTATAATTTTGAAAAAATATAATGTACAAGTTAAACTATATTCAACTTATTGCATATAAAAAGCATTTTGTACATAAATGAATTCAGATAATCAGATTATCAAACATATCACATTGTCACAGATAAAAAAATTAAGTTTGGAGATTTTTATAAATGAAGCCGCAAAAAAATAAATATTGTTTTCAGTGAATTCTATTTAACTACTTAATTAATTCTGTTAAAGCGATTTGGCTAACAGACAAAGCTAAAAATGGTTCTAAAAAAATTTATAAAATGTAAACTATTTTGATTTGAAAGTATGTGCCCTCAGTTTACAAACTAATGTCATGTTTATTTTATAAGTAAAATATATTTATATTAGGTTGTCTAAAACGTATAGAACCTTTAGAGGTCAAAATTAAAGACATTTATTTTTATTGGAAAATAACCTTATAAGACCACAATGTACAGTTTTGTCAATTATTTTATGTCATTTTTCCTGCAACACCATAATCCCGTCGCTATAAAACTTCTGTGGTTTCCGGTCAAAAATTGTGATACATGGTATTCACAGGCTTCTTTTGAAACTAAATTAATACCGTTCAGGGAATTTTGCAGAGACCAAAAAAAATTATAGTCTGGCGTTGCCAGGCCCGGGCTATACAGAGGATAAAACCTCCCACTCAAGTTCTCCGAATCTCTGACTGGTCGTTAAAAATGTATGCGGTCTGGCGTTGTTCAGCGCGGTATACGATACCCTTTCTGTTGACTAATTTAGGCTGTTTCTTTTAAATTGCTAGATGCAATCTCGCTAATCATCGACGGTGTAGGTCTGAGTTTATCTTCTGCCATGCGACAGCAGCTCGTGATGCACGATGTCCTTCCAATCTCACCAAACGCACAGCGTAACCTTTCTGGATATCAGTGTGGTCTTTGCCACTGATCGTTGAGCTTCTCCTCGCTTCAACCACGATCTTTTAAGCACATTGTTGTCGTAAGTTATCCATTTTTCATCACTAGTGATCAATCGCTTCAGAAAAGGCTCGATTTCGTTACGTTTCAGTAGAGATTCGCAAATACAAATTCTATTGCGTAAATGTTTCAGAGTCAGATCATGTGGAACCAAAATGTCGAGCTTCTTTTTGTGTCCAGCTTTCTGAAACCGGTTTAACACTGTTTGGTGATGGATGTTTAAGTTATTAGCGATGTCATAACTGCTTACATGCCGGTCTTCCTCTACTTTTTCCAAAATATGGTAACGTTATCTCGTGCGCAAAAGGCTTAATCCTTTATAGATTACCTATTATTATAATATTTATAAAAACAACAGGCTAATAGCCCTATTAAATTTATTATTATTATTAATTTTTTCTATAATAGATGAGAAATGAACTTTTGACGCGTGTAAAAAAATATCAAGCCTGGCAAGAATTCAAATCATAACCTTCCGGGTAAAAAATGAAGACGCTATCACTCTGCCATTGAGATTGGAGACACATTCAAGAAATTCGTCATATGGATATTTCCAAAGAATTACATTAATTAAATTATAATACTACATTTCTGTTTACGATAACTTTCGGTTGTATATGACTGGACAATATTGATTATTTTAATAACCGACCGTGTACAAGTACTACTTTCCAACCACCAACATGACATGAATGCTGTTAGGTACTTTACCCTGACTTTAAAATTAATATTGACGGGTTATAAGTTAAAGTGGGTGAATGAGGAAATTTTTCGTACACAGAAATCCAGGATTTTAAGAATCTAAAACTATTATGGTTCACCCAGGAAACTTATTTGAGTTTATTTAGTCTACGAAGCAGTCATGTACGTTGTTGAGATTTGAACCATCAAGGTAGAAGACCGAAAAAGAATTGATGCGTTCGAAATGTGAGCCTACAGAAGGATGCTCCGCGTTACGTGTACGAAACGAGGGCCCACAACTCGATTATAAACGAGCTGGGTGTACAGAGGAGGTTGTCCGCAATATGATTTCAGCGTATCCTGCGCTTTTTCGGTCTATAGCTTATAGGCCCGGCGAAAATCTTGAATAGCTAGTAATACAGGGAAAACTCGAAGGCAGAAGGTCACGCGGAAGACCGCCGAAAAAATGGTTGGACCAAATTGAAGAGGTGACTGGAGAAATGTTAGGCACATTGATTCGAATGACATAGGACCATGACTACGGCAGGAAATTGCCAGCAGGAGATGAATCTTGTCACCAGTTCACAGACAAGAGAGGAAGGATCACTGATTTTTGATAATGATGAGGTTTATTCAATTGTTGTCATTCCTTGAAAATGTATTAAACTTAACTAATGCAATATTCACTTTGTTGTACATGTAATTCATAATTATGTGATTTATCTACGTGAAGTTATTATGTAGAACAGGGTAATGTAGAGATTAAACGGCGTGTTATTTACAAAGTCAACAAATCAATGTTTACCTGTATTAGTTGAATTTTAATGTTATTGGTTCCTCTGTTTTATCTCTAGGTGACGCTTATTGTCGCGTTTTAACTAACAACCAAGCTTTGCCTTTCAAATCAGGAGTGTAATAAAGCTCTCCCTATTTCTCTCTCATAAGAGAGAAAAAGAATATGGGCACTCTTCAATATATTTTCTACAGTTAAATATTAAAAAAATAAATTTAACAAATATTGCTACTAACGATATACTTTTTCTGTATAAAACCATCACACTTCCAATTTCACATGGCAGCAATCAAAGATTTTAAATGGAAAAGCTATGACTGTTATAAATAATTCCAAAAGAAAAACAAACATTTTTACTTAAAAAACTTCATTTTTATAGTTCTAATTAAATAATGACCAATTAATAACATTGGCTATTGGCTAATAGAGGGCAATTAATACTGTTTCATAGCTAGTTTCAAAAGTGGCCTTCAGTTCATTTCAAGTAGTCATCTCATACTAAAATATAGGTCATTTTGAGGTGGGAACAACTTTCTTCCCTTTTTCTGTTTAGCCTCCGGAACCACGGTAAGGTATTACTTCAGAGGATAATTGAGGATAATATGTATCAATGTAAATGAAGTGTAGCTTTTTATAGTTCAAGTGTGGAACAAGTCCTTGGACTTGTGATTCCTGTGGTTAATTGAAACCCGACCACCAAAGAACACCGGTATTCACTATCTAGTAATCAATCCGTATAAAAGCTTTACTAGGATTTGAATCTTAGAACTCTCGATTTCAAAATCAGCTGATTTGCGATGACGAATCACCACTAGACCAACCCGATGGGTTGAGGTAGAAGCAACTGCTAAATTTTATTTAATTTAGTATTTAAATGCTGAGTAATAATTTAAGAGACGCTTTATACTTTTGAAACGAGCTTTGAAAAACTTTATTAAATGGTTGAAATATTGATTAGGGTTATATCACAAAGTTCTTTATTTCATATTTTTTTAAATGCCTTTTAAAATGACGTCACAATTCTACCCTTTCCACTTAAAAGTTTTGTGTTGCCTCACCCATAGCACCCAAACCATGCGGTTTGTTGTGGTTTCATATAGTAAAATAGGCAGGCCGTTTTAAGTTAGAAACATTTGATAAATTTAATTTTTTTACTTTTAACAGTTAAAAGTTTATTTATATTTTATTTTAACTCATATTTTATTAATATTATATATATTTACAAAGGACACTATTACTTAAGAATCACAACTCATAATTTTAGACAGAGTTTATGAAATTTTATTTCTTTAAAGATTTTTCATTTTCTTTACCTAGTAAAGACTCATAAATTTACCTCTCTTACCAGCGATTAACGTTGTATTTTGTTTCATTGAATTATGATCGGGATTTTATTTTAGAGATGTTATTTTTATATGATTTTAGGTTTTCTGTGTTGGATTAACTTTTATATATAGATTTAATTTAATTTATTATTTACTTTTTTCTAATTCTTTTAGCTAGATTTTATAAGAAAGCTACTTATTGTGTAATAGTACCATAATTCAACTTTGGAAAAATTCGACATATCTTCGTGTTTTACATCCCCCAGACCCCAAAACCACCGTCAGCTCAAAAGTATTTATATATATATATATATATTTCACTTTCTTGCGAACACGGTAACTGTCGTAATTTTGCGCCAATCGCTTTCAAATTGATACAAAAACTACAACGACCCAAAATCTCAGTTGAGTTCGTTAATGGGCAAAACCGGACCATGAGGATGGAAATGGGGGGAGCTTTTTCGAAAAAACAAAACATCGCTATAACTTTCTCTTATTAAGTAAAATATCGAAAGCATTTAAAGGTCTTACCATTCTTTGGAAAATAAAATTAAAATTTATGTAAGTAAATTTTTTTAATATTACCAACCATTGGGCCCAGGAGGTGGTAAAAATGGAGTTTTGAAGACAAAAAAAAAATCATACTTCCCTTAATAGGCACAGTATCAAATCGGTTTAAAGTGGTCGTTAGTCCTCTAAACTCTAAACATTACCTAAAACGTTTGTCTGAAATAATTTTTGATATGACCAATCCTTACTGCAAGGGATGACCAAAATATTGCTGGAATTGTAAGATGGGGCTTGTGAAGCTTTTTTCACATGCAACCATTGTCGTATTGAGTAAATTTGAAGTTTTTTGTAACTTTAAGGTGGAAATCTTTTTTATCCCCGACTTAGCTCCGGTGAAATCTACCTCCGCCTTCCGACCTGCCGAAAGGAATTTTTTTCCCTAATATTAATTTTTTTTAATAGTGTTTATATGAATTTTTATCTTTTTTATATTTCTTTTGTATTTTCGGTGGTTCTTTATATTTTGATTGTTTGAGGATGATTATTTTTTTATGTTGTCTTTTGACTCTAGGATTATTCCTTTAGTTTCTTTAGGGTTTTATTTTTATATTTAAAAAAAATATATTAAGTGGTTTATATTTTTATTTGAATTTTGTTTATTTTTTCCTTTTTTAGCTCTATGTGGTTTTTAAAGTTCTTTCTTTAGTTCCATTTAAAGTTCTTTTATTTAAGTTGGGAGGACTTTTTTTATGTAAAAAAAAAATGAATTAGATTTGAACGATACCAGCTCTGAATTTGTTGGAGAATAAAAGTAATACTATTTACAGACTACCTAAATACGGTTAATAATAATTGTGCTTGAATCTTTATTGGTAAAAATTTCTTCCTTGTTTGTAAAATTTGGTCGGTTTCATTTGAAGAATAACGATTATTGTATTTTTACCGTAGAATGTCTTTTTTAAAAGTTTTTTGAGTTTTCTTTTTGTTTAGTGGATTCTCAAATATTTAAAAAGATGAATGTCATATCTCTCTAACATAAGAATGCTCTGAAGGAAGTGCCAGAATAAATTTTTTAAGGATTTAAAGGGTTAAATTGATGGGACATCTGGAAAGAGATTTTCACTGATAAGAAACTTCTCAATATAACTTTAACTTAACTGTTGAAAGTATTGAAAGCTTTATGACGAAGAAGAGTAATGTTCGTGAATGGATTAACAATAACGTAAATTATTAATGCGGTAGTTCCCAAACTTAAAAACTTTTTAACTTATTAAAATGAAGTAGGTAACTCGAAACACAATGACAGTCAATATTAAAAATGAACTAACTTAGATAATATTTTATACAAGTGAATGAATTGCCTTGAAGTAATGCTTTGTATAATATACAATATATTTTCAAAAATATCATAATTTATACACAGTATCGTTATTTAATAATTCTGAAAGAGTTACAAACAATCTTTTTAAAAATCTAGTCAGAATAGTACGAAAAAAAAATTAAATAATGTCAAAAATCATTTAATTTATTTGCAAATTTAACGTTTGTTATAAAGAAGTTTTCTAAAATAAATTTAAATTAAATCAGTGGAAACTAAAAAACAAAATTCGGATGGATAATGGTTAAAACAAACAAATAAAATCCCCCAAAAAACAAATAACTAACTGAAAAAAACATCTTAGGATTATTTTATTTATTTAAAGCTTTTTTGTTGATGGATAATTTATAACATAACCACATATAATAAAATATGGAATTGTGATCTTTTAGCGTAGGATAACTTCTAACTTTTAAGATATATTTATAATAAATAGAAAATCGTGGACAACACATGACTTCCTTGTACGCCTATTTAATTATATTTACACATTTTTTTTTTTAAATGGAAAGTACATAAAATTTTATTTCATTATTGAATTATTATTCATCGTAAAACGTTTTTTACAATGAGAGGTTAATACTCGTAATTATTGAGAAATCAATATATTTAAATTAAAAAAAAAAAATATGAAAAAAAGGAGATCATATCTGATTCGAACCGATGTGCCTTCTGCTAAGATCCAGATATTTCATTAATTAACGTTTTAATTGGCTATAATCCTGGAAAAAATGAAAATAAGTACCACATATCGTTTAAAAGCTCTCAATGATGGCTTATTACTGCAGTTAAGAAAAAGTCCAAAATTCAAATTTGTTTGGATTTTGGGCTTTTTTTTGGATACTTTTGGTTCAATCAATTGCAATCAAAAGAAGAGGTGTACAACTATATCTTACAACAGTCCTAAATCCAAAATTTCAAAATTCTACGTTTAATCGTTTTTGAGTTATGCCAGATACATACGTACGCACGAACATACGGACGTCACGCCGAAACTATTCAAAATAGATTCAGGGATGGTCAAAATGGATATTTCCGTTGAAATCTGGAAACCGACATTTTTCGCGATCACAATAGTTTCTTTATTTCGTACAAGGAAGTAAAAATATGAATAAATGAAATAATTAATATAAAAAATACTTTTTAAAATATTTTAGTAGGTGGCAGATTTTCGATAACATTTCAAAGGGACTGAAGACTTAAAGTTTAGGTTATTTGGATTGAAAAATCATTTATTTTAACTAGACAAGCCTTCTTTGGAGTCATTTTAGTTTATATAAGAAGTTAGTTGATGGAATCTAAGTTGATAATTACTTAAATAGTATTTAAATTTTGTTCCTTCTTAATTGGTAAAATATATTAACATATACATTACGCAGGACTGACTGTAATACTGAATTTATAACATAAAGGATATATCAGTTGCATTCCTCCATAGTTTCGAATTGAAAGCTTTGTATTTTAGATATAACAAATGATTTGTAACGAAAATACATTCGGTTATCTTATACCCAAAAAAATTAATTTAGTTAAAAAATTCATATAGTTGGAGTTTTAGGTTAATTGTAGGTAATTCTGAGGACCTGAAAATAATAGATCAGATTCACTTATTTCTAGTATCTTATGTTATAGGTGTTGTGGTTACATCTTGATTTCAGTTCAATTTTTTATCGATGAAGAGGCTGAGATACTTCATTCTACCAGTTTGTGTTAGGATTTTTAACGTTTATTAAATATTTTACATTTATTATTATGCGTTTGTATACGTTTGTTTTGTCTTCAGTCATTTGACTGGTTTGATGCAGAGTTCCAAGATTCCCTATCTAGTGCCAGTCGTTTCATTTCGGTATACTCCCTACATCCTACATCCCTAACAATTTGTTTTTTTCTGGTATACGCTACGCATAGTTTTATTTATAAATTACTTTTGTAACTAAAAAATGGCATCGCATGAGCTGGCTAAAGAATTAAAAAAAATCGTATTTTTCATGTAAGGGAACATAGTTACCGTAGGAAAGAGAAATACAAATAATTAAAGTGTGTGTTATATAGAAGGCGATACAGTTGTGTCATCTTCTCCTCTAATTAGAAGAAGACATTTAGATTGGAGTTACTTTGTGAAACCATTAAATTTTGATCAGTAAGAAATGACTGAAAAATAAAATAATATGTATAAGGTAAGATAACAATTTAAATTATTTAGCTGATGAGTCAAAACACGATAAAAAAATGACGGAGATAATTAGTCAATTATTCTGACCACCATAGGAACTCAACACTCATATACTGCTCTCCTTTCTTGGTCGATGGTAAGAAAACCTACCCTGTGAATTTGATGGAGGATGCAGTAATGGAATTGGAATCTAATGTTGAGGATGACTTTTATTTATTTAATAACAGTCTAAAACGTAGTGAGCCTTTTGTACACGAGGTAGCGTTAGCGTCCCAAATTTCAGGTTAGATGAGTCGCAGTGGTCAGGCCGAACGTCATTTAATAAGCTGGTAAATGTGCAAAAAGTGTTGAAAAAGTTATACTCAGAGGTAAGGTAATGCGCAGTGAAGATGAGTGAACTTTCCGCAAAACTGCACAACATTTTACAACTTTATTTCTATAAAGACGCAAATGCTGCGCAGGCTCGTGAAGAAATTTGTGCTGTTTATGGCAAGATTCGTTATCAAAAGCAGCCAAAGCATAGCTCAGTCGTTTTCGTTGTGGAAATTTCGATGTCCAAGGCGCAGTAGGCGATCAATCCCAAAATAAGTAAATGATATTCTAGCCAAAGTCGAGGAAGACCGGGATGTAAGCAGCCATGACATTGCCAATGACCTAAACATCTATCACCCAACAGTATTAAACCATTTGGAGAAAGCTGGCTACAAAAAGAAGCTCGACGTTTACGTGCCACATGATCTAACTCAGAAAAATTTACTAGATCGGATTTCTATCTGTGAATCTCTACTAAACGTAACGAAATCAAACCTTTTCTGAAGCGGTTGATCACGACTGATGAAAAGTGGATAAATATGAAACTGTGTTTGAAAAAGATCGTGGTCAAAGTAGGGAGAAGCTGCGTAGTCTTGACCCCAGAGGGAGACACCCGCCATATGACGGATCCGGCCGTCACGCCACCCCCTCCGTACCTAGCCTTAGGGACTTTACCGCAGGTTATCTTCAAAAGCCTCAAGACATATTCTGGTCTGGCCACTGTGTGAAGGTGTCACCGATGTGAATGCCACAAGCGACATTCCCATTGATGTACCACGTCTAACGCGGATTCAAGCAACAATGATCTTAATTGGTCCTAAATAGGGCCATCCGAGTAAGCTGACCTACAACCCTAACCAGGCGAGGGTGAGTTTAACACGCAAAGCAGGCTATAACTATTTAGAAAACTGAAATAAAATAAACAACAAATACAAAATTGTAAACTAAACCAAACATTAACAAAACGAAAACATCTAACCCAAACCAAAACACGAAACGAAGAAAAAATAGAACAAAGGTAATCAGTAAAATAGACAAAATTGAAACAAAAAAACTACTACAAAAAACAGAATAATCAATCAAAACACACTTTAACGTAAACAAAATAAATGAAACAACCAGACGAACAAAGATGGCCACCGTTGCTAGGCTGTAACTAACGAAAACAACGATATTCATAAACGAAAACTAACTAAAATAAAATATAAACTCAACGAACAAATCACTTATAACAAAAGAACAAAAACAAAACCTCCAAAAAACTCTAAATATTACCTAGTAACCACCACCTACAAACAAATAACAAAGATAACCTAGGCTACCTGAGCAACCAAACTAAATAGACTAAAAACAAACAAAATAACTAAAAACAATACAAACTAACTCAAAAACACAAGCAACAAAACTCCTAATGAACGAAGAAACCAAATTGAACCATAAATAAGCAAAGATATAAAAATAATAAAACTTTACAGATCAGAGCGCATAAGACACAACAGTACTCGCCAAAACTGCATGTTGTACTAACTCCATAGTCTGTGCGAAAAGCCAAACTGACACCCAGGAAGGTAATGCTGAGCGTTTTAAGATTCGAAGGACGTCGTGGATCAGAAATTGCTGCCCCCAGGCAGAACGATACTCAGACCTTTACTGTCGGCAATTAGCACGACTGCACCTAGCAATTCAAAAGAAACAGCCTGAACTGGGCAACAGAAGGATGTCATATACTACGCTGACAATACCAGACCTCATACATCTTTATCTCTAACGACCCATCAGAAATTGAGGAAACTTGACTAGGAGATTTTAATGCATCCACTGTATAGCCTATAGTTTTCTTTTTTATTGTTTAACCTCCGGGACCACCGTTAGATATTGTTTCAGAGGATGAGATGAATTACTTGCAGCGTGTGTGAAAATGTCATGCCTGACCGGGATTCGAATCCGGGACCTCCGGATGAAAGGCCGAGACGCTACTATTCGCGCTACCGAAACCGGCATAGCCTAGAGACCTGCCACCGTCAGACTATCACTTGTTTTGGTCTCTGCAGAATTCCCTAAATGGTGTTAAGTTACTTTCAAAAGCGGCCTGTGAAAATCACATGTCATAATTTTTTGACCAGAAATCACAACACAAAATTTCTACAGGGAGGGGATTGTGATATTGTTCAAAAAATAACAGGTCATCGAAAAAAAATAGTACATATGTGGTCTCATTATATTATTTCCCAGTAAAAATAAATTTATTCTCAATTTTGGCCTTTAAATACCTTTCAGACAACCTTATTGTGCATATTGTTAATATTCTAGAAAAAAACAAGTTTTTGAAATAGTCTGGAACGGAGAGAGAGTTTTATGGGATTGTATGGTATAATATTAAATGATCTTATTTAAAATTATAAAAAGTTTCATTGTACAGGAGTTTGATTAAATAAATATTTGAAAATGGAAACACTTTGCAATACATACCGATGTTTTCCGTTTTGGAAGAGGCTTAATGAATTGGTAATTTACTGAAGTCCAATATAAGCAATAGATTAAGAAAAAGAGACTAGATAGATGAAAAGGAAAAAATGGAATACTGTCAGCGTTAGACAGGCCTATTACAATTAAGATAATGTAAAAGAATAAAAAATTTCGTGTTTCACAGAACATTGTCTCATGAGTAAATTGTTTTCTCATGAATAAATTCTGTCATCATGAGTATTGATCATTCATTGTTTTCAGATGAATAATATATGAGTCCCGATATTTTTAAATGTATTACTCAATTTATTATTGATTTATTTATTTATAGGAAACCTAAATATCTTATTATACAATTTTTTATAACTTATTTTTGCCCCAAATTAGGCCGCAGATATGATAAGAATAAAAGAAGGTCTGTAAAGAAGTGATAACATTTTTATGTACATTAACTGACCGAGCTTCTTGTAATTTTCTATTTTAAAGAATAGTTATAATTTTTTTCATGTTTTTAATGAAACATACAAATCAGTTCTCGGAACTCCCAGAAGAAAAGCTGAGGCGCTACCACTTCTCCAAGGAGATCAGCGATTTTTTATTAGTATATTTTTTGATAAATTCCAGTTGGCCGGTCAACGTCTGAATTAGGATAGCAAGAGGCAAATATTATTAGAAAGATTTAAAGTTCATAAAATATTTAAATATAGGAAAAACGTATATCTATGAACCTTAACGGCACACTTAACGAGAATACGAAACGTGTCAGTTAGTTTGATAAGATGTAGAGAGATGTAAACCTGTAATAGATCTAGTAATACTAGATCGTGGATACCGGTTTTATTTGGTGGTTGGGTTTCAATTAACCATACAGCATAGGAATGATCGACCTGAGACTGTACAAGGATACACTACATTTTCATTCATACATATCATCCTTATTCATCTTCTGAAGTAATACCTTACGGTAGTTCTGGAGGCTAAACAGAAAGAGAGAGTAATAGATCCTGGAGTGATAAAAAAAGTATGATAGTCAATATCAATGCAAGAACGTAGTTTTCAATAACATTTAGGGTTAGTCAGGCCAAAGCATTGGTAATACTTAACACTACTCTATGAACTTGGAGCCACGATATTGAAAGAAGATCCGTATATCATATGATCAGAAATAGAAAATTTCGGTGGCTATACACTAAAGGCAGTAAGGTGGCAGTACGTGTTAAATGAAGCAAAAGAAAGACAGGATAGTGATGGAGAGGTAAGATATTATCCAAACTAGTTGGTAGGAAGGAATGAAAAAAAAAAAATTGCTAGTTGATATTTGCTGTTATAGATTAAAAAAAAAAAAAAAAAAAAATATATATATATAAAATACGATTTGAAAAGGAATTAAAGTTAAAGAATTAACAAAAAAAAGTTTATTTTCATCAATACTATATTAGATTTTTTGCTGAATCCTGTAAATGGCAGTGGATACACAGTGGTTAAAGATAGCTCTGTAATAGAGAGAAAAATAAAATGGTGTTTTGAAGCTTGTTAATTATTCCAGTCTAGACAGCCAGAATGCTTGTTATTATGATCGTATTAAAATAAAAGTTCATAGATTTTATCTAAGGATCTTTTAATAAATGTGTTGATATACTTTGGTACATGATAATTATATATAAAATATAAATGAAATGTGGGATTTATCGATTATTTAAAATTTTTTAAAATCTACTCGTTATTTTAATTCAGTTCATTGCCCGTTTTCAGTATTATATTTCTTTACCTATTTACGAACCTTTACCTATTTATATTTTATCTATTTACGAACAGTAACACAGAAAGTATTACATTTAAAAAACTAACTACGACTGGTAATTTTCGAAAATCATTATTTCAACTGTTTTTTTGGTGGATGGATAATTGCTATCGATTTAGTATTAGCATAATCACTCGCTCATTGAAGTTTTAGGTTAAGTCAAGCCTACATTTGGTTGTAAAACTAACATCTGTTACAGGTATACACGCCAGGGATGTGTAAATCGTAGAAAGGGATGGAAGACGTACTACATAGGCAGATAAGATGAGATGCCGCGAAGTAGATAGATATTCTATTGATTGACTAGACTACGTCATATAATTTTGTACGCATGCGTCTGACGTCACCAAGCAACAAGTGTCCCCGCCTTGCAACGTGCAAGTTTTTTTTTAAATTTATTTATTTCTTTACTATTATTATTATTTTTATTTCACCTAGATATACATTACCTTAGTTAATTGTATGTGTAAGAATACTGAAAAATTAAATTGCATTTATTTTTATTATTAATTAAACAGGATTATTTTAGATATTCCAACGAAAAATTCAAGCATCTTACTATTATGTATAAAAATAATAAAATAAGATAAACTGAATAATTTCTAAGGATAACGGTATGGAAAACACGTAAATGAAAGATCACATTCTTTAATCAATAATTTAGTAAATTATTTATTCATTTTACTTTAAATTAAAATATATAAGTACTGAAAAGAAATTTTCGTATTTTATACTGGATTTTTTCTTCAAAAATAAAGTAGCAAAAATGAATAAACGAATTAATATATTAATAAAGGAAAAAAGAGGACAAATTTTTTCACAGTTAAATAAAACTATCTTATTCTCTAAATTTAATGTTATGTAACATTTTTTTATTATTTAAATGACTAAAAATAACTAATTTTTCAGCTCTGTCCGTATTTTTTTTTTTATGAATTTTCAATCCTACTAATTACGACATGTTTAAATAATTATTTTTTACTGAAGTACAGAAAATTTCTCTACTGATCCTGAAATAGTTTTTTCTAAACAACTGAAAAGAAATTTACTTTTACAAATGAATAATTAATATTGTCTATAGTTATGAATTTTTAATTTATCTATATTTGTCATCGGGTCCCTGATATTTTTACAGTATGAGATTTTGCATTTAAGCATTACGTCTGCATTAGTTTTCTTGTTTCATCTAGAAGCAGGTTTCTTGCTTTTTCCTTTTTTGAAAACTGTTTTTTTTTTTTTACATTAAAATAAAAAATAACAATAAAAAGGATTTAAAAATTCACTAGAACTGTAAAAAAAAAATATATTAAATTGTTTTTAAACTGCGAGTTTTGAAGTCACAGCTAAATTAATTACCGGTAAATTGCTTCTTCTTTTTATTATGAGTCAATTTCAAAAAGTAGAAATTAAGAGAACAATTGTTTCTTTTTGTTCAGTGAATTTTGTAAGGTTCGTTTAATTTATCCACTTTTTTAAATTTATAAATACAATATATTAAAATACGAACCAAACCTAATTTTATCGTAAATTATTTCTGAAATTTCTTCAGTGACTATGGTTGCAAAGACGACAGAAAAATTTTAATGTTTATTCCATCAAAATAACGGTCACAATTAGTTTTATGTATATAAAAATATTCGAAGGAGAAAAGTTACAAATTAAAAATAAATGTAGTCTGACTTTATTTTTTTTTTTTTTAAATTACACCAGTAATAAAAAAATGTTTACTTAAAATAGTTTCTTCTGTGTGAAAATACATTTTTTAGCTTCACAAGTTAAGTTATTCAGTTTACCAATTTTTACACATTATTATGAAACTACAACAGTAGGACGGTAATATCTTTGAATGCAATGTTTGTCCCTATAACTTCAGAATAATGGAGGGTAATTTTTTTTGTTTTCCGTAGGGGGAGGAAAAAGCTCTGCCAGACCCGTTCTCAACCGCTAAAAAACCTCCCCTCAAGTCACACAGGGACCGGAACTAATCCCTACGGTATGTACTCAACCCCGCGTGATCACCCGGGCTCTCTTCTATCCGATTCGACTGGTGGCGATATACGGACGGCGACTCCGGGGAGACCCCGCCGCTCACTCACAGAGACTGGTTCCACGATCATTTGTCTTTGGACTCTGTGCCTCGGTTCATCTGTTGAGCCATATTCTGTCGAATTCTCTCCTCATGAGCCTTTACACGTATCATGGTGGAAATCATTTTCAATACTTTATCCCACTTGTCCTTGCTGGCAAATATTATTCTTATTATATTGCTCGCATACACTATTCCTTGTTCCACCAGTCCGACTCTCAAATCTCACCATCTTGTGCAGGAGAACACCGTATGTTCATCGGTGTTCTGTTCCTTGCAATCATCACATTGGTTGGTGATGCTCCTACCCATCCGTATAAGTAATTACTAAAATACCCGTGGCCAGACAGGAATTTTGTAATCTCGAATTTCGTGTCTTTGTAGCTCCTCTCTGCTCAACTTCTACCATCTCCGATGAACTCGTATGTCCATCTACCCTTGGGTATCGTTTGCCACCTTCCGTTCCATTCCATGTACAGCTTATCTATTGCTGACCTCATCTCTACAGTTCACAATAAGGATCCTCATCCTAGCTTGCAAATTCACCGGAGGAACCTCTGTCATAACGGATGCCGCCTCTACGCTTACGGTTCTGTATCCTGCGATTATCCGGAGGTTAAGTCTGCGTTGCAGCCTCATTAGTCAACTCACATTTCGACTCTGGAAAGAGCTCCCTGCCAAATCTACACTCTGTATGAAACCACTGACGACAGTACACTTGCCTGGAGTCTGGAGGGTCATTTTAGTAAATCGGTATCAAACAAATGAAATATTGGTAAACAATTGGCAACAGCGCAGCGCGTTTCTTCAATCTGAAACGACTTGTTTGTTTACAGTTCCATAAAAAAACTATAATTTAATAGAATTACAATAAGCTCTTGATGAGGGATTTCCAGTGAAACTGTTCAATAAAACATACGTACAGACAATAATTCAAGTGTAATATAAATGTAAGACAACATATAAATACATAATGCAATAAGTTCATTTGTACAAATGAACTTCCATTAATTCACCTTTAAGAGTAAAAAGTCAAATAATATTAAAAGAAAAAGAATTACAAAACTGTAACATAATGCGGATATGAAAGGAATTTAGCTCCTTCACCAGGCATAGAGAAGATGCTCATCGCTTAAGGAATATATTCCTCATCCAAAGAGCCACTCAGACTCCCCAGGTCCAGCCCGTGAAGGCCTTTGAGTGGCTGGACAGTCTCACTTTTGTCTTGGAGATTCAGCACTAGATAATTCACACGATTATATAGCCTAGCCGTTGTTTGTAATGTGAACCAAACTACTTCATTTATTCGCGAACGTAAGGCAATTCCACATAGTTTTGAATTTCTTCGTTATTAAATATAATTTAATTCATTAGTAATATTATATTAAAAAAATTCATTTTAAATTATATTTAGTTGAAAACACATTCAGTAATAGATTCATTAGAAATGGTAAAATAAAATATTAACAAATGAAAAAAAAACTGTAGACAATTAATTAATCAAAAGGCAGTTTAAAGGAAGAAAATTTATTATTACATTTATAACAATAAGAACTTACTATTAATATTGATTTTACGTAAACAAATTTTAATTTTTATGAATAATACATAGATAAAATGAGTGTGCGCCGATTCAAATAATAATAACAATAATAATAATAATAAAATCAAATTAAATTAAATAAATTAAGAACTTTAAAAATATTATTGTGAACCCTATAATTTCTGAACTACAATCATGTTCTTCAAATTTGAACGCTTGAGTTTGCTGTGAGTTGACTTATTTCTTTTATTGGTATTACCTGTGAAATCAAACGGAAGCATCATTGCCAAATCGTCGTTCACGCCCAATTGTTACATGATACAGCTTATTTAACCAGCCAATTGGAATTGCATTCTGCTTGCAGCTTTCACTTTGTGAAGCCCTGTCCTTCCTGTCTCCTAGATTTAATTTTGTAAAATATAGTAAAGGACCCGTAAAAATTACGTGGTTTCTTCTTCTATTTCTTTCATTATAAATGTAATTTCTTTTCTTTATATAAAAAAAAAGTCAAAAAAGGTTTTGACTTTTCTTTATATAAAAAAAAAGTTAAAAAAGGTTTTGTTGATATAATCATTTTGGTAAAAGTTTACTATAATGTGGAAATAGAAAAAAACAATAAATCAATTTCGATTTTCTTCAGAGGCATTTTAGAAAAAAACTTTATTAAAGAAACTCTTTTACCTACAATGCATCTGCAAATCATCGAAAAGGTTTTTCAAAAAATTAATCCCCACTTCTTAAAATTGAAGTATATATTTTTTGTTCTTTTGGTCTATCTCCCTTCGGTATATACATTTTTCAAAAATTTGAATGTTTATACTTCATATATAGAGCTATCAAGAAATGACAGCAATCTTTAAATTATAAACCCCGGACCTAAAATGCAGAAACGTTTTTTGAAGATTTTATTTTTTCTGATTTTAGCCTTTACAAAAGGGGTGTTAGACTATTAGTGTTGTTTTACCAAATTTCAATATCCATTTTGACCATCATCCCTGAATCCATTTTGACTAGTTTCGGTGTGACGACTGAACGTAAGTACGTATGTTTCTTGCATAACTCAAAAACGATTAGCTGTAGGATGTTGAAATTTTGGATTTAGGACTGTTGTAACATCTAATTGTGCACCTCCCCTTTGATTGTAGTCAACTGAATTAAAAGTGTCTAAAAAAGCCCAAAATTAAAAAAAATTAAATTTTGGACTTTCTATTAACTGCAGTAATAAGCTCTCATTGAGAGCTTTTCAACGATATATCATACGTCGTACTTATTTTCATTGGTTCCAGAGTAATACCCAAATGAAATTTGAATTAATGAAATATTTGAATCTTAGGGGAAGGCACATCGGTTCGAATCAGATTTCATCTCCTTTCTTTTTTTAACAATTTTTTTTATTTAAGTATATTGATTTATTAATTTATCATTGCAAAAAAATACGATAAATAATATTCAATAACAAAAACAAAAAAAACAAAAAATAAAAAAAATATCAGAATTAATGAAACAAAATTTTATGAACTTTTCATTTAAAAAAAAAAAGTGTAAATGTAATTTAACAGGCGTACAAAAAACTCATGTGTTGTCCACATCAGATTTTTCTTATTGTATATATATAATATTTTTATATACATAGAAATATATATGCGGAGAAATAGTATCAAGAAACATAAATGAAAAACCAACAATTCAAAATAAAATCAATAAACTCCGGCTTGCACAGAAACTAACACGGTTCAAATACAAAAAGAAGTCCCTCTCAATAAAAAAAAATAGACACTACTACACAGTAACACAACCAGAAACAACCTAAGCACGTGAAACACTATTCAATATTAGAAGCAAAAAGAGAATAGAAAAACTTCAGAAAGTGTAAAAAAGAATTCTAAGAACAATTAATTTCAAAAAACATATAGCAGATGGAAAATATCGACTTCTTCCTTATGAAATGGCATATCAAGAGAACGAACCCTTAGTGAATATCATAAGGAAAAGAAAGGTAGTCTTCTATAGTCATCTAGCAAGGCTACCTAAGAAACTACTATCATGCAGACAAAAAATAAAAAATAAAAACAACTGCCTAAAAGAAATAGAAGACCTTAAAAAACGTAAAATTATAAAAGAACAGATTTTGAACAGGGAAGAAAAAATTATCCTTAAAAACAACAAATCAAAATTAAAAATTAAAACTCTGAAACAAAGACATTACAGTATCAGACGAAAAGAGATTCCAGAGGTCTAAAAGAATGAGAGAGTAATTGGGCAAAGAAGAAAAATTCCCAGAACTATATAAAATATGTATATATATATATGAAATTAAATTAACCGACAAAAAACAATAAACATAAAACATCTTCAAAAAAAAACCATTTTAAGCTATCTTTTAAATTTTGATTCTTTGAAGTCGGTGTCACAAACAGCTACCCCTTTTTTAACCTATAATTAATGCCATCGTCAGAAGATGAAACACTGATTGAAACTAATACCTTTTCTTTGCAAATACCTGACTGTGATTAGGGGGGAATTTAGGAATATAGAGGCGGCACAAGGAAAAAAATATTTAATTAACTTACTGCTTTCAAAAAAAAAAAAATTGCTCTGAAAAAAGGTGCAATCTCAGTGTTATCTGGAGTAATGTCTACTTTGTTGCAAGGAGGAAGACCAGACATTCAATGATTAAAATTTTCCAAATCTATAGACACATTGTGCAACATTGTAACAATCATTTATCTGATAGGAGATATCATTTCAACATATTCACTAATAGTATGAGATGAATGTAAAATAGCGTATAAAAATTCCCCAGAAGCTTTCAACCGTACTTTACACGATATATACATCCAACCCGTAGAAGAAAATACCCGCTTAGTGACGTTCCGGTCGCCACTCCCCTCATTCATAGCTCTGATGGGCTTTAACGACACGATATATACAACCAGAATCAGGTAAGGGATTAATAACTACAATATTATGTAAAGTTTTTTATCAGATTCTGCCGATCATTCCAAGAAATTTATGAGCTGATAAGAATGAATGTTGCCTAAAATATTCCGACGTTAAAATACTACAAAGTGTTTTCCTTAAAGTAAATATGAGGATAATAAAATTATATTTTACAGATAAATATAATTTTTCCTAAATTTCAATTCTCACAGAAGACGGTAAATGTGGAAATTAAGTTTGTTTACTTAGTTAAGAAAGGTAAGCAGTGGTAAACATACAAACTGTAGTGATCTTGGCAGAAAAGATAATAGTAACTATTGTGTTAACAACAACAAATTTTGTTTACGTACTTCGGTGAGCAGAATGTGATTCAACATTTTAATTTACTTATTAAAAATTTTTATGAAAACGTTCAAGATGTGAAATCTAAAACGACATTGATTGATTTTGTGAAAGTGTATTACTGACAAAAAAAAATTGAGTAAATTTTATTATTAACCTGGTTTTAGAACAAATTAAATGAGAAGAAGGCGCAGGATCGCGCTTCCGCCAATCGGTTAATTTGATGGTTGAGGGTTCTAAGTTATAGTAGGTGGCCGTGGTTGGAAGAAACCTTACGAAGGTTTAGAACGTTATCAGGTTTATGTGTGTTATCAGGGTCCAAAAGACAATCTCCGGTAAAGCCCATTAGGATTAGAAACAAACGGGTTGGTGTGGCAACCGGGATCGTCACAAGGCGGGTATCTTCTCCTACGGGTTCAGGATTTGAAGAATAATTTATCTTCAAACCATTGATACCAGTTTAGATGAATAGATTCTGTTGATTTTCCTACTGAATTTTTTAATTGTCAGAAACCGACTGAGTCACTTTCACATATACTAAAACTAGAATTTGACTGTCCTATTATACCGTATATTATAAAGAAACTTTGAACCCTCCTGCTTCTGTAATGGTACTAGACTTCAAGTCTATCTTTAAAAAAATTTACAATCAAGGGTAAGGTAAATTACAAGTATAGGATAAGATGTCACAAGTTTTAATAAAGGCAAAACAAAGTTACATTAAGAATTCATCTCAGTCTTTCAAATTTTCCGTTTGATTTAAAAGACTGCAATTTCTAATAAAATCAAAATCTGCAAAAAAACTGTATGTTCAAATCTTTTCTTTATTTGATTTTTTTTTGTAAATCGATCAGTAAGATACACTTGAAATCTCAGCAACTTTTTCACACTATTAGTTTGGTTAAATTAGATTTTTTTAATTTTACATCATTATTGTTTAAAATTAACACACCGATCGCGTTTATTTTTTCGCATCGGAGAATTCATTCTATGATCAATTAAAAAATAAATATTATATATAAGTATTTTAACATAAAACTATTTACATAAATAAATTTTTTTGAATCCAAGAAACCATAGAAAGAAAAATAACAACCAATTTCAGAGTAAATAAATTAATGACCGCTTGGATACACATAACTTTTACTTAATCTAGTTCACAAACAGGTAATTGAATTTACAGTAGAACACAAGACTGAAAGTGAAAGGGTTTTGCACTAAAAATAAACAGCCAATAGCTATTGCCTCACTCATTCCACAATACTGAAAACACTCTGAAACCATTGGTACTAACACAATAGATCAGGGTTCTCAAACTGTGGTGCTCGTACTACAGTTTGGTAGTATACACGACCTCTTAAGTTTGTACGTAAAAACACATAAATAATACTAAAAAAGCTATTACAACACAAAAAATACAAAAACTGTGAATTATAATTATTACAATATAAAATTATTATTATTATACATATATAATGATAACTGTCTGTCCCATGCATGCACCGCATCGCACATATGCAAAAACGTTTCTTAAAGGCCACTATAACAGGAATGCCGTATTTTCCTTCAGCTGTTAAGCAAGTTGGTTGTGGTTATCGTACAGACAGATGGATACATTTATTTTTGATATTTTATAGACTTTGTGATAATCTGATATGAAAATCAGATCATTTTGCTTGTCGCGTTACTTTTTCGTTTGATAAAATTGAAGTGCTAGCTGTTGGCATACGTTATCTCAAAAGGAACTTTTTTCTCACGTACATACTTATTTACGTACTTTGCTTGAACTAATTAGGTTTAATTTAGTAGGTTTTGTCGATATAAATTATTAATAAATATGGGCAAGTTGTTTAACAAAACAACGAATGACAAAATATATCGTCAGTTAAAAACCCTCATATAAAAGATGAAGAGCTGTTTTTTTCGCTGCTGCCAAAGATACAGTGACTTGTATGCTGATGAATTTTCAGTTTAACAACTTGATATGATATCGTTGTTAAATGATACCGAGCACCGCAGAATTGAAAGAACGGGATTAAACTTTAAAGAGAACTTAATAGATCAAGTCAAAAAAATAATGATTTTTTTCGCCGTACACCTCGATGAGAGCACATATGTAAAAAACTATGCTTCTCTTATGGTTTACGTGCGCTATGTATTTCAAAGTACAATTAAAGAGAATTATTTATTTTGTGATGAGCTATCAACACGAACTAACGCTGAAGAAATATTCAAAACGTTAGATGGCTTCTATGCAGAGAATGAATTGGACTGTAAATAGTGCGTTGCCTTCCGTTCTGATGGTGTTTGAGCTATGACAGGAAAATATGGAAGTATACGCCAGCCTACTTAACAAATATTTTCAGTCGCTTCAATGACATTTTTTTTTTATCTCCGGGACCACTGTTAGGCATTGCTTCACAGGATGAGGTGAATGACAACTAGCGTGTGAAAATGCCATGTCTGACCGGGATTCGAACCCGGGACCTCCGGATGAAACACCGAGACGCTACCACTCGCAGGAGGACGCTACCACGGAGGCCGGCAAGCCCTTTCATACTGGATACCTTATCCTGCCTGGAACCCTAACAACGGAATCTTTGATAGAGGTATCTTGCAATAGAGGTTTGAAAATGGAATTTACTAAATAAGAGTTATTTGAATTTTGATTAAAGATTAAAAATGAATATCCGTCACTCTCCAGAAGGAGATTGATCATATCTTTGTGTAACTAGATTTTTTGCTATAGTGACAGTAATAAATTCGTAATTAACTGAACCTTGATTCAAATTTGCGCTTACAATTAAGTTACATTGAACCAAACATCTCTCCGCTTGTTTCAAGCATACAGAACCATTCTTCTCCCTAAGGTTTTAGTACTTATATTATAATCAGTAATTTAAGTACATATAAAATGAAAGATAATAAGTCTACAAGGAGCGATCCAAAAAATATGGGAAAATGAAGAAGTCCCAGAAAGATGGACAATAGCAATAATATGCCCAATCCACAAAGAAGGAGAAAAAACAAATCCCGATAATTACAGAGGGATTTTCTGATTAGATTGCACGTATAAAGTATTATCTAGAATAATCTATAACAGAATAAAAGACTAACTAGAAAATTAATTAGGGGAATACCAAGGAGGCTTTAGACCCAGAAGAAGCTGCCCGGAACAGATACTAAACCTAAAACTCATAATCGATTATTACAAATCGATAGACAAACAACTGGTAATATCCTTTATAGATTATAAAATGCATATGACTGCATATATAGGGAATTCCTATTAAAAATACTAAGAAACTTTGGTCTGCATCCAAAACTAATCAAAATGATCAGCCTAACTTTAAAAAACACAATGTCAAAGGTTAAATTCAGAGGAGATATATCAGATGCATTTGAAGTAAAAACAGGATTGAGACAGGGAGATGGATTATCCCCATTATTATTTAACTGCACACTAGAATATATAATTAGAGAATGGAGAAAATTAAATCTGAAAAAAATAAAAATTGGAGCAAAAATTAAAGTAAACTGCCTGGTTTCGGAGACGATCTGGCCCTCCTCTCAAACAACATAAAAGAAGTTAGTACTCAAATAGAAACACTTCCTGAAAAAATAGGTTTGAAAATATCATACGAAAAAACTAAAATTACGGTCAGGGATTCACTGTGCATTAATCATGTAAACGTAAATGGAAACAAAGTAAAATAGCGGGAAAATTTAAATACCTAGGAGATATCATAACACATAACATCAGTGAGAAAATAAACCGGCAAGAAAGAACTGAGAAACTTAAAAAATCATTAATAACTACCCAAAACATATAAAATAAAAAATGCCTATCGACAAAAATTAAAATCAGACATTACCAAACAGTAATTCTTCCAGAAATACAATACGCTAGCGAGACCATAAAAATTGGAGAAGTAGGAAGGATCGAAAAGATAGAAAGTGCATAAACGAGAAAAAACATAGTAGAAGGACAGTGTAGGATAATCCCAAATGAAGAAGTATATACAATAATAACTCCGCTAATAAATTTCTTCAGGAAAAAATTATTTCATTCTTGAAGCACCTACTTAGAGTAGAAAACACCAGACTTGCAAACCAAATAATTAACATATACTGGGAAAGAACAACAAAACCGAAATGGATAAAGGAAGTTTGAAAAGATATGGAAGAGATGAGAATCTTCAAAGAAGATCTAATCACAAAATCTGAAAAATACGACAAACTAATTAAAACTAATGTGATAACATTTGAACCTAAAATCAAAAAGAAATTCAACAGGGTGTATTCAGACGAGGACAGGCGCCAAAGATCAGAACGCCTCAAAAAGAAAAGAAGTAAGAATAAAACAATTCACACGATTCGGAAATAGGAAGAACCGATTACAAAATGGACTAGCCCAGAAATTGAACTAAAGTGATCCTATGAGGTCTAAAAGCAAAAAAAATGTAAGATTTCTTCGAAAAGTAAAGTAATTTATTTAGTTAAAAAGGTTTGTAGTAAACAAAAATATTGCAATTCATGATTTTTTTTTATAAAGTAAATGAATTCTTTTTCATTGTATTCTGAGATATAACTGCATCGCTATCCTAATGATATAACACATATTTAATAGTTCAGTGGTACGGTACAGATCTGTAACTTACATTAGTGATAGGTAAAGAGATATTTTGAGAGCCGCTGGTATAGATGAGCTAAAAAATAATAGGTATTAGAAACCCTAAGGTTTAATTGAAAATTTAGATGGACACTGCAAGAGACGTGTCTCAATGTTGATAACCGTTGGTGATGACTACTAGTAAAAATAGTTTTAAACTTAAGTAATGACATTAATTTTTATATTCGTCCTTAGGAAATGAATAAAACTTTAATATCTATGCATGTTCCAGAAAATTTAACAGCATCATTGTCTATTTTTGTATGTTAATACGATAAATTACTTTTAACTCTAAATTCTACTTTTTAGAATAATTTTTTTCCAACTTTCTTAAAATAGCCTAAAATTTATTCCTCTAATGGAATTATTATTACTTTTAAATATACTTTTTGTTGCGTTATCAAATACCTATAAAATTCAAAACTTAATTATTTACTGTTGAAGTTAATGGAATATACTCGATATATATTTACCTAACCTATAATTCGAATTAGTAAATAAAGGTCACATAATTTTATTACTCTGATCAAGTTTTGTTTTATAATAGGTTTACTTGAATTTGAGTGCACAGGTTCATTTATTATTGGTTGAAAATAGAACACACATTCGTTTTACGTGTAATGTAGTTTAGTGTTCATCAAACATAACAGAAGCACTATCTTTATCTTTTCCCCTGGCACCCACACACACACACACACACACACACACACACACACACACACACACACACACACACACACACACACACACACACACACACACACACACAAACAAACAACACTTTAATTCTCTCTCTCTCTTTGCGATACATATATACACATGCGTAAACACATACATCTTCTCTCTTTATCAACTTCACAAAGGTACAATAACGTAAATGAAAACCAATAAAGTGTTAGGCTGGTGGTGGGTACACAGCTGTGTGGTGACAGCACGTTCAAGTTAATTATCAACTACAAAGGATTGCCAACCGACCGATATAGGAAAAACAGAATGAGACGGAATTAGAGAACTGAGATAGAAGAACCAAGCTACACGTTCCTAATATATATATATATATATATATATATATATATATATATATATATATATATATATATATATACACACACACACACATATGAGTCCTATTCTGTGTACATTGTTCCACCTTAACCGTTAATAGAATTTCCTTCTATGAATTTATTGAAAATTATATATAACTATATTATTTGGAAATGCAACTAAAGGTATATTTTATTTCATTTTATTAAATTTCGTTGGTTTATGAATTTTTAAAATAAATTAAAACAAATAACGTACTAGTTTAAATGAAATAAAGAAAGAAAATTCTGAAGTAAATATTAATATAATATTTTCAATTCCTGGAGTATGTCAGGATTTTGAGATCATATTTATTTATATATTTTTTTTTTTACAAAAGTATAAAAATAAATAAAACTAAAAAAACTTATTTTATTTTTTACGGCACTCATAGTTAGAAATTATATAAATAAAATTTTCTGTAAAAAGGAGCACTTAAAAATAGAAATCTAATCATAATTTCGATTAGTAAAAGTTTCGGCTGTATGTTATTAGTGCGTATGTACATACACTGCCTAATATGATTGTCTATAAAGACGAATTGATCAATAAAGTTGTTACTACAATTATTTTAATTCAGTTTAAGTAGCTGTTCTCTCTTTTAATCTTCCTAAATGTTCTTCAAATGAAGATCAATTTATGTCAGATTAACTTATGTACTGGAATTTTCAGTTTTTATACATCCATTAAAAAAATAAATTTTTTCTTATTTAGGCAATAAAATTGAACTTGTTTTTCTGTTTTTTTTTTAAGTTTGAAAAATTGCAAAAAAATTAGGAAAAGCAAAGAAAACTTTTCCACAATATTTTTATTATATTTTTTCCTTTTTAAATAAAGCACGGTGTCTAATTGTAACGAAACCTCGAGCAAAATTAACCAAAGGGAAACAGTTGTAAAGACTAATGAATATTCTTGAATTTAAAAAGTTCAATAGAATTATAAATTTAAACTCATAAAAATATACATGAAAATTAATCAAATGCGTATTCTTTGATTGATTTTCAAAAAATCCAGGCAACAATATTGATAAATTCATTAATAAAAAGACGTGAAGGGTAGTCTATATAAAGAGAAAATTTTAAATAATATTTCAGTTAGGTAGTTCAAACGAGTGTTTGATTTATATTTGGTGACTTGATGTGAATGACCAAATATTCCTGAAGATACCACAAGCGGAAGTGAAGAGTGTAAAATGAAATAACTTCTCGTTGGTTCCTTCATTGAAGGAAATAAAGGTCTGTTTATGTGTAAAACGTGCCGACGACGTGACCCAGATTAACCGAGCAGAGAAAAATATTCTTTAATGCTTTGATAATGATAAGTTTATTTAGCAAACGTGTCGAATCCAAACCAAGCTCGATCCGGATTCCTTGCCAACGATATTTTTCTGAAATACGTCATCTACTTAAGTCTTTCACTGCTCTTCACGTTGGTGTATAAATCACCTTAACGAGTGTTTGAGAAGATTTTCGACAGTGATTCCTGCTGGTGTTAGTGTGTTTGCAGTGATTAATTTATTTCTTTAGTATAATTTATCTTTTTTTTTTTTTAAATGATTAATGATTTGATGTTTATTTATTGTTAATATGAACAACAGAAAAATAATGGAATTAATATATACGAAATATTCCGGGACATAATCCCTGAACTTCAGGTACTCATTCAGAACACCAAAATGAGCAAAAAAGTTCATAACATATGTCCTATTTTGCTTTGTTTTCCTTCTGGACGCCATTTTGTGACTTTAAATAAAAAAATTATTTCTCAGGACCGGGTAAACCTTTTTTATTTAAATTTGGCAAATCTAAACTAGTGTCTTCTTGTACAAAATAAATAATTTAAAAAAAGTCACCTTCAAATATTTCAAAATGGCAGCCATCTTATTTTTTAATCTTCAATATTTTTGTAATTATTTGTTTAATAAAATTTTTATTTATAATAAAATTGATAAAGCATTTTATTTTAATAAAATGACACCTTATTTGTAAAAATCCGTTAACAAACAATAGAGTTATTGCAGACAATTAACCTGGAAGTAATCCGTTGCTCGCGCACCGTAATGCAAGCTGATAATCTTTATTAATTTACTATTATTACGTACGAGTATTATTTATAAACTGTATTACATTAAGTGGAGGAAATAAAACCGGGAAAAAATTATAAATGATGTGTCATTTTGTTCAAAATAAAATGCTTGATAAATTTTGTAATCAGTTTGATAAATTTGATCGAACAAATAATTACAAAGATATTGAAGATGAAAAGATTAAGATGGCCGCCATTTTAAAATTCTTAAAGGTGACGTTTTCAAAATTTTTTATTTTGTAGAATAGGGCACTAGTCTTAGATTTACCAAATTTAATTAGAAAAGATTTACCCGTTCCTGAGAAATAATTTTTTTTGTTAAAAATCACAAAATGGCGTATAGCAGGAAAAAAGTAAAAATAGGACTTTTTTTGCCGGTGAGTCGGAGGAATACCATTTACGTACTGAGTGTCGGGCTCGCTTACAGGTTACGCAAGATATTATTAAGATTGCGTGTGTGTACCTGGGCCCTACCGACTAAACTTCCTGTCTCACCGATCCTCGCCTATCCAGGGCCGGTCCATCAATTAAGCATTACTCAGCCCCGGGAGAGCCTTCGAGCTTAGGGTTCAGGAGTCCCTGTGCCTCATCACCGACGCCCATCTTCGCAAGCGTGAATGAACGGCGTCTATGCAGAGGCTGTCCTTCACTCAATCGCTCTCCTCCAGCTCTATCTTCTCTTATCCAGTCTTCAAAGTCAGCTAATCAGCACCAACACAATTCTCTGTGCTCTGTTTCTTTTGTTTGGATGATTCTCATAATGCACTTCTCAACCGAATTCCATTCTTACGCCCTGAAAGCATGCGTGTTATAATATTGCCTGTGTTGATCCAGTTTAGTCCAGCTTCTGTTTTGATATGTAACCACCTCGGGCAGGCGAAAAGAGTATGTGCAGGAAAGTCCTCCTCCCCACAGTATATACACTATGGGGAGTCCTTTATCCCAAAAGGATACAGGACGATCTCTGGAGATCGTCCTGTATGCCATCGTAATTCTAATCATAGCTCTCCGTTGGAGTGAGGCCAATTTACTTATATTTTTCTTCATCTTCAGCGCTTCCGGCCAAGCGGATACAGCATACAAAAGTACCGGTGTGGCTGCTGTCATAATAAGTTGCCTCTTAGTTGCTCTGGAACCCCCCGTAATACCCATAAGTCTGCCTATTGTATTTATCACCTCTTCCGTTTTTTTGATTCCTCAATATGTTTCTTATGGAGGCGGGACTTCGCAATCCATACCTGCAGATGTTTGGCATGACTAGACAGACCGACCTTAGTGTCATACACCTGAATATAAATATCTTTAATTTTTCTACGTCCAACCATGACGACCATTGTAGTTTTCTTAGGCGCAGGTTTCATGCCTCTTTCCTTGAGGCAACCACTGACTCTTTGTACTGACTCAGTAGCTACTTGTCCAACTTTGCTTTCGGTACATCCCGCAACTAGCAGTGTTGGGTTGTCCGCATACGCTATTGCAGATGTAACTCCTCTGAACTCCAGCCTCAAGAGTTCGTCAAAGATTATATCCCATAGGATATATAGGGCTCAGAATAGAGCCCTGGGGGACCCCGCCACACATTTGGATCTTTTTTCTCTCTTCCTCTGTTTTGAACTTCAGATTTCGTTCATATAGGTAATTATTAATTACTGCTATGAGGTATTCGCTGTTCCTTCTCTTTTTCAGCGCCTCCAGTATTACTTGCCAGGGCACACTATTAAATGCACTGTGCACATCCAATAGCACAACAAGGGACATTTTCCTAGTCTGCCATGTTCCCGCTGCACGGTCACCAGCTCAGTCCATGTCACGTTTAATGGCGTCAACCGTAGACCTGCCGCTGATAGACCCGTACTGACAGGACGATAGGCCCCCCAGTTGCGTCTAACTTCTCACGTAGCCTTTCTGATAGCATTTTATTGTAAAGCTTTCCTAAAGCGTTGAGCATGCATATGGGTCTGTATTGTATATTACGGTCTAAAGATTTTGCTTTAGGAATTAGGACCAAAATGGCCTCCTTCCAATGTTTAGGAAATTGACCCTGTTCTAAAGCCACGTTCAGAACGTCGACATTCCGTGGGTACATAGTTACCAATCTTTTCATCAAGGAACCCAATACCCCATCTGGGCCACTTTCTTACACTAAACCTACTCGCTGCGCATTGTAGTTCATTCACTGTGACCTTCTTTCTTCATGATTTACAATGTGTGTATATTCCATTTCCACCAATAGGAATAAGTCAAGGATTACTCATAATGTCTGAGTTAAGGGTGGAAATGACCTCCCAAACCTTTTAATAACAATCTTATAGTCTTTGAGGATCGAACTCTAGTTTATCTACTAATTTACACCAGGCCGCCGTCTTTGCTGATTTTATTTTAGCACTTAGGCTGTTTCTGGCCGTTTTTTATGTTATTTCTGCCTCTTCTAACTGTCCATTTTGTCTAGTCCTGATTTGCTGGAGCCTTCTCCTAGCCTGTTGAGCGGTAGCTCTTAAAGTACTAATGGTATTTATCCACCAGTATACTCTCATCTTGATTGGACGACTTCGCCTGAGTAGTTTGTCACATTCTTCTTGGATTATGGTTGAAAACACCTCTGGGTTCTGCAGTTATGTGATCTAGTCGCCACGGAGTCAGCACACGTTGAGATCTGGGTTTCAATAGGCATCCACCTTAGTTGCTGTTTTGTACTTCGTCTGGTGTCACACCGTTTATCGAACACTATGGCTCTGTGGTCGCTATTACTCTAGTACATACCAGTCAGTCATACTATTAGTCCAGTACATATCAGTCAGTCTCATGTGCAGACAGTCGTTCAGGTATTGCTGTTATGTCCACGACGGATCCTGTACCCCTTCCAACAAACGTGGGTATGGCCGGAGTGTTTATGATCATCATATTTAGCGAGCCCAGCAAAGCTGCTAACTTGTACCCTCGGCTGGTAGATCGCAACTCTGCAAGTTCCACTGACTCCGGGTTTAAATCACCAGTGAGAACAACGGGACGCACAGCTCGTCTGATGAAACATTCCAACCGGTTCAATGTTTTTTCAAACAATTCCGTGGTGCAGTTTGATGAAATATAAAAATTCAACAGGAAATACTCCGATAATACCACCTCCACGTATCCATTTATCTTAATGACATCAGTGACAGCAAACCGTTCCTGAAACATTTATGATCGCCGTATCACCTTTACAGTCATCCAACCAGTCCCCCGACGACACAATTCTGTTATTAGGTTCCACTATACTCAGAAAGTCCACTTCTTTATGTAGTATTGTTGGCCACACAAGGTCATGGGCTGCAGTACTTCGGTTTGTATTTAACTGTAAACACCTCATTTTCTATGGTGATCGCACTTACGGCTTCCCGTCCAATGGCCGGTTTTGTTACAAAAATACATAGGTTTTTCTTTACACATCGCCCTTTTGTGTCCTGTACTCCGAGAATTATAGCAATCATTCCTTCTGTCCACATCCTTACACGTGGCGGCAATATATCCTGTCTCCCACACCGATAACACGTCCTATCAGAACGTCTAACCTCCACTCGGCAAGAGTGCCAACCGATAATTAATCTCCTCGAAGCCACAAGCGTACTAGCTTCCTTGGTCGTGATTATTAGAGTGGCATTTTGGACTTAAAATAGGACTTGTGCCTATATGAACCTTTTTGCTCATTTTGGTGTCCTGAATTATTACTTGTAGTTCGGGGAAAATGTCTCAGAACGTTCTGTATATAAATGCTACAATCTGTATTATTTTAAATAATCCATATAAGACTAATTTATAACTTGGCATTTAAAAATATTTGAAGTTTTCATAAATACTTTTAAGTAGAAATGAGATATTTTATAAGAAGTAAGGTAATTCATACTTTTGAATATAAAGAAAAAAAATGGGTGTCTTTAATTAAATTTAAATGGCATATTCCTTTTCGATCTGAATTGTTAGTAATAATTTAGTGCACTTCCTCTGTTTGATTATTATAGAAGATGATAAAATAATAAACGGATGCCTAAATGATGGAAAGCAATAGCATAATAAAAAAAACAATAAATTTGATTAAGTAGTAGAGGAACAAAAGATAGATTTTATCAACGAACGACGAAGTTCGTATTAGTATTATAACTATTTGAACTGTATAATATAAAAGGCGGCATTACGCTTTTTGTTCACGAAGTGGTAATAGTGTAGAGACTACCAAGATTCAATATCTTACTGCCAGCGGAGACATTGAATGAGCGACCTGGCGTCTAATAGTCTCAACGCTATACATTATAAACCGTGGTATGTATAATAGTATAGGCTCAATTTCTACTGAAACGGCATTACGTAATTTTTTGTGATTAATCACATTATTTACGTTTATTAAAACAGTAATTACTTTATTATTTTCTTTTAATTTCCTAAAATAACAATACTATTTTCTGCTTTATCAGAAATTTATCTCAAACTGCATCGATTGAGAAATTATGACTTCATAAACAATCTCCCAGTTTTCCAGTGAAAGTTAAAAAATAGTTAATTAAAAATAATAATTTTTTGTTGTACGTGTGAATTGCATAGAAAAGTGAATTGATTATATGTTGGCTTTCCAATTACGTATGTTTGTACGATTTCCAATCGAAATAGTTACATCGATTTTCATTAAATAATAATTAAACAATTCGTCTCAGTCGCATTACTGATAATGAACTAATGAATATTTAAAAAAAAAATAATAATATTAACAATAAAATAGGCAACTTTAGAAAATATTTTAACCAAGCTGAAAAATAAAAATTTTTTTGGTTTTTCTTAAACTCATACTGTGTGTTGTCAAATAGAAAAAATATACAGTTCTGTTACAATGTCAAGCATGAAAAATATTGAAATAATATCATTTATCTACAAAGCACTGAATATTTACGTTTAGTTTCACTTTTATGCTAGTTAATACAACTACAGCCATTTTTCTATACTCTTTTCTCCATCTTGCCCATTCATACAGGCGTCACTGATCCAGACAGCGAAGATTATTTCCTCCTGTTTTTTTTCCTTGGCCGTCCTTTATTCCTCCTTCCTCTTGGTTTTCAGTTCCACTTTCTCTGCCTTATCCTATCCTCATTCACACTTGGCATGTTTGATACCAGACCAACTGCTTATTGAAAATTGAAAATTAGAGAATCTTCTCTACCTATTTAGCCCTTATTTCATCATTTTTAATATGCTGCAATCAACTTCCATCTCAGCTCCCTATTTCAGCAGTTCATTTCTAAGAACTGTAGAAGACGTTCCAAAACTCTGAATAACATTCAAGTCTCTGCACCATATGTTACGCAGTTTTCAAGAAATGCGTTGTAATTATTTTTTTGTATTTTTGTTAATATTTTCATCCATCAGAACTAAATGCCATGTTCCAGTAATAGTTCTGCTCTTTTTTATCTAGGATACGATAAAAGATTTATCATTTTATTTAATATATATGAAGTATTTTAGATATCATAACAAAATATGATATAGACGACATATAAACAACAATAGGAGACCAAGTTCAGAAAGTGAAAATAAATATGGTATCCCGTTGCTTTCTTTGGTAAGCCGAATATATTATGGCTTATATTCATTGCCAAGGTCACTGAGATTCTGGTGACAAGTGATAGTTAGTTCTAAAAGTGGTGGTATCTTCACTTTGTTTATCTGGAGAAAATGCACTTTAACAGCATTTCTTTCTGAAAAAACAAATCCGATTTGTTTTCCACTTGTAACTGACATGCTTTACACGCTTCACACGGTTAAGAAAGAAAATCTGCTGCATCCTCAATATAGCCATTGCAATATAGCAAATATCAATATAGCCTTTTTTTAATATAGCCATTGTATTGCGAAAATAACAGGTGTATTTCCCAATACAAATTTTCTGAATAAGAGCTCGTACAGCTCTTATTTCCGCCTAATAAGGGCTGTAGTGCGGTGGATAATGTAAAGCAATAAATTTACTCCTTTCTAAGAAAAACTCTTTCGTTACGTAAGGAAAATTCAAAAGGTGAAATTTTCCTGAATTTTTTAAAATTTACGTAAAACTAGAGTGATATATAATAGTCTATTAATTAATTAATTTTAATTCTCTTCTTTGTAGAAAATGAAGACCTATAAGGAAAATCGAATAATTACAATACGTGCTAGACAACAGATGTGAATACTGAACAAAAAAGAGCAAACAATAAGAGGATAATAAAAGGAAAAGAATAAAAAATGGAAGAACAAAACGAACGAGATAACAGTTTTAAAAACCAGTCTAATTAAAAATCAAAGTTTAAGAAAATATGAACATGTGATCTTATCAAAGTTGATATTTAAAGATAAAATGTAGTATACATAGAGAAATATTTGCTGTTTTTGTGACATCTTCGAAAGAAAAAAGTATTTTAAATTTAAAAATATTATTTTTTTAGAAATATATATGAAAAACATAATGTTTTTAACGCTAGCACCATTGTCGGTCTTTAATATACGAGTACATATAGATACTATTAAAATACATGCGCGTAACCTGTTGGCTACTTATTACGTCTATCAGAAGGAATACCGTTCAGAATTTTCATTTTCACCCGCATAAAAGTTAATTTAAATTATTTCATGAACAAAATTTTCTGACGTCAACGTTTCAATTTTTTTTTTCGGAGCGTGTAGATTTTTTCCTAATTAATATTTTTTTTTTGGTTATGTATGTCCTGAGCAAGCAAATAGTATTTTTCTGGTAAATGGGAGCGAAGGTGGATAAATTCAAAGATTAAGTTTTATTATAGCTTAACTAGTCTTTAACTTAAAATTCAACAATAGCTATATTATACAGTAAAACAAGAAAAAAATGAACTTTTGTTTTTAATATAATATCAACATACAATGTTAAAAACAAACTTCATTTTTTTCTTTTGTTAAAAGAATAGATGAAATTTTAGGTGTTGATGATCGATTATATTCCTATTTAAATATAAGGAATCACTTGAAAATGTTGAGGAAACATTAAAATTGGAATAAGAAAGGGGAAGGTTACAAGGATGTCATTTAATTTTCCACAGATATAACATAATGTAAAGAAATAAATTTTTATTAAAATAATTTTTCGTTTTTTATTACTCTTTCAAAGCGAAAAATGTTTATATTAATTTTTTTCTCTTATACAGACATTAGGTTGAAAAAAAGTGAAACGTAGACAGGTTTTAAAATTATAAAGCCATTCAAAAACAAAGGGCAGGATCTCGACTAGTTCGAGGCGTAGGGTCAGCAATGGTGGCGCAGATGGAGTCAAGACACATAGGGTTCTGTGATAACACCGTAAGGTGCACCCGGCACCCCATGTTGTAGAGGAGGTTTTTACTGGGTACACTCGCAAGGGAAAGTTCCACACTACTATGGGGTATGAGACCACATGGTGCCTTTAAAAGGTTTTCCCTCCTCTGACAAAAAAAAGAAGATTTATATCATCTACATAGATCTCTAGATCTATATTATTAAATTCTTTCTAAAGAAAATTTATATTATATTTATATTATTAAATTCTTTCTCAGAGAGAATTTAATAATAACAATTGGAGTAACATGCTCAAAAGTTTTGAAAAATCTGATTTAAACACAGGGAGAATATTAATCTATACAAAAATCTATAATCTATTCACAATCTATACAAAATAAAGATGTTACGATTTGCTGATAATAATTCTAGCTGGGAGTCAAAGAGATTTAAAAGAAACAATGAACGGCACGGATGAAGTCCTACGCGAGAACTACTGCTTGAAAATAAACAAGAACAAAACGAAAGTAATGAAATGTAGTAGAAATAACGAAGATGGACCACTGAATGTAAAAATAGGAAGAAAAAAGATTATGGAGGTAGAAGAATTTTGGTATTTAGGAAGTAGAATTACTAAAGATGGATGAAGCAGGAGCGATATAAAATGCCGAATAGCACAGGCGAAACGAGCCTTCAGTCAGAAATATAATATGTTTACATCAAAGATTAATTTAAACGTCAGGAAAAGATTTTTGAAAGTATATGTTTGGAGCGTAGCTTTATATGGAAGTGAAACTTGGACGAATGGAGTACCTGAGAAGAAAACATTAGAAGCTTTTGAAATGTAGTGCTACAGAAGAATGTAAAAAATCAGTTGGGTGGATAAAGTGACAAATGAAGAGGTGTTGGGGCAAATAGGTGAAGAAAGAAACATTTGGAAAAATATAGTTAAAAGAAGAGACAGAATTATAGGCCACATATTAAGGCATCCTGGAATAGTCGATTCAATATTGGAGGGACAGATAGAAGGAAAAAATTGTGCAGGCAGGCAACGTTTGGAATATGTAAAACAGATTGTTAGCGATGTAGGATGTAGGGGGTATACTGAAATAAAACGACTAGCACTAGATAGGAAATCTTCGAGAGCTGCATTACACCAGTCAAATGACTGAAGACAAAAAAAAATACAAAAATCAGATAGCAGTTAGAAAGTTGATACAAGAGTAGAAGAAAAAGAAAAGCAAGTTCTGATTCAGAAAGGTGGGTAACTAGGTTGCAGTCCGTTCCTATTTTTTTGTTCAATCTTTATATAAAAGAAGTAATAGAGAATTAATAGAAAATTCTGAGAGTGGAGTACCTATCTTAGGATGTTAAGATTTGCTGATGGAATTCTTCTTTTAGCAGAAATCGAAGAGGAGTTACCTGGAAGAAACACTGAATGTTATGCGTTTATTTTTAATACTGAAACCCTGAAAGTAAATTATACTAAAAATAAGGTGATAAAATATGACAGAAAGAAGGCATTAAAATAGGATCGGATAATAAGACAGAGATAAGAGATTATTATTATACTGATAGTAAAATTACGAAGCATGGATGAATAAATGCAGACACAAGTTAGTGGTACAAGCAAAAAAGAAATCTGCTGGAATTAATGGTAGATCCAAGACCTATAATAAAATTCTTAAAAATATATTTTACGGAATGTACAATAACACTAGAAATTTGTGAACAGAATCTTTTAGAAAAATGGACTAAATTGATTTGCCAGATATTAAGACATTTAGGTTTAATTAATTCTATTAAATGGTTTATATAAATGTAAAAACTGTAGTGAAAGATGATTTGAAAATATAAGATAAATAATAGTAGATGTAGGATGTATAAATATGTTGGGGTTAAAAGAATATAGAATAAAAAGGAATGCAGAATTTCATGATACTATTCGATTGAAAACTCAATAAAAAAAAATACAAAAATATATGAATTTATACTGAAATTTATTAATATATTTGATTCACTTCGGCAAATATAGGATGACCTGACCTAAGTACATCTATCTCCCGGTTCCTTTTGATGATAAAAATAAATTTTGTAGCTTGTGTAAATGCCAGGTCTGATTGGGATACCAAACCCAAAATATTCCGGATAAAATTTAAAAAAATTTTCATTATACATTTAGCCCATTTAAAACCACCAAGCTGGTTAAGTGGTTAACTAGTCGAAAAATCAGTTGTTTAACCCCTGATTTTCGAAGTCGAAGGTTCTGAGGTTTAAATCCAAGTAAAGGTAAGTTACTTATATATGGATTTGAATACTAGACAATGGATCCACTTTTGGTGGTTATGATTCAATTAACCACACGTCTCAGGAATGGTCGGTCTGGTCTTTACAAAACATCACTTCATTTACATGTCACACATATCCTCATCTCATTGGGCCATGGAGGAGGGTTTCTTATTGTACACTAGTCGAGCAGATTATAACGTACACATTAGGAAAGATAAAAAAATCTAACCTATTTTACCGAGGTAGTCATTAAAAGAAAAAAGGAAAAAGTACAACTTCTAGTATACCGACCCTCCGTAAGTTTTTATCCTGTCATATTAAGAAAAAAATTATTTTTAGACATATGCATCTACAATTATTTACTTTACTACACAGTTCAAAAGGCGTTCACAATACTGGTTCATAAATTTATTATAGCTTTGTATGAACATTAGGTTTTGAGAAACGAAATTAATAACGTCGTGAATAAAAAAATCTAGAATACTTTGACCAAACCGTATACAAAAGATTACGCATAAAAAAATTAATGCTTAATTTTAAGAAGGCATGTTTTTTTTACAACAGCGTTATTTTCCTTTTAAAATACACCGAATTATTTTTATTTTTTGCAAATCAAGTCGGATCGAGTCAGTGAACTAAACGATATGAGTTTAATATTTTATTCATTACTTTACTCTTTCTGTAATACAATTTTTTAAATATTTAATTTTAATATTTTTTTTCACGGTAAACGTATAATTGTATCATAATTTGTAAATATTTCCTGTATAAAAATATTTTCCATCAGTATACATTTTTATAAGAATAAAATTAACATTTGTATACAAACTTTCCTATTTCTGACGGGTAAATGATTGGATTTGTTATTATTACCTGGAAAAAAAAATTAGGTATTAATGGAGGGTCTTCAATAATTTAGGTAACTGGATAAAACAAATAAATGTAAATAAATAAAAATATGATTTATATACTAGATTTTTAACAAAAATAAAAAGTTCGATTACAGTATTATATATCATTTGAAAAAAGATAAATCAAATGATCTTTATAAAATAGATAATTAGGAAGTAAAATGCTTTAATTTTTAGTTGCTCTTGGCAGCAAAGTGGTAACGAATATTCACAACCGGAAAAAGAGAGATTTTAATTTTTATGGAGGTTTGAATTTTTCATAATCGAAAAATAATTGATTGGCTTTAGTTTGCTTAAAAAAAAAAAAAAATATATTTCACTCACATACTGATTTCCAACAGAATATTTAAAAACGACCTGTTGAATTGGTTAGTTTCAGGTGGTCTAGTTATCGCACAAACTCGAACGCCAATTAGTCTAATGAGCTCAACTCTCCTTGTAGAAGATGACATAACCACAGAATTCAACTGACTTAAAAATAAATAATTATTCATCTCATATTTTCTCTTCCGAAGGAAGCTGAGAATATAAAACCAATTCAATCGACTCAAAAATAAATAATTATTTTGCTGGTATATGCATTTTATTTTATAAGCTAATTTTAATTCGCTTTTTTTATTTAGCTACTGTTAGATGAAAATTTTTGATTTGTTTTTGAATGATCTATCTGTTTTGAGATCTATGAATCCATTCAAAAAATATGTAAAATAATAAACTTAGTTATTAAAGAATTGATGGGGAAAGGAACTCTGTCTTCGTAGTTAGGAGCTGTATGATTAACTTGATACACTTTATTCGTTACAGCTCAGACTAGCCAAATCCTAACAAATTAACTACTAATAAGCGCGTGCAATTACAAAATATACGAATATCAATTTGTTTATTTATATAAAATAAGTTAGTTATATTTTAACTATTTTATTTATTTTACTAGTTGCAGCTAGGCTCTCCGGGGAGGTTGCCCTAGCGGGCGGTGTCTCGGAATGGGATTATTAGGGGTCTAAAATTGATCACCTCTTGTGGAAAAATATTTTTTCTTGGAATGACGAAAATTGACATAACGAAAGGTAAATTAGAAATTTAACTCTAGAAATTGATACTAACGAATCGGGATTTTCCGCTAGTGATCGATATATTCCGGTGCCTACTTTTTGGTTATAGTTCATTATTTTATGAAGAAAAACAATCAAATAAATAGAAATCTGATGTGGACGCCACATGGCTTCCTTGTACGCCTATTAAATTACATATACATATTTTTTTTTTAAATGAAAAGTACCTTAAATTTTATTTCATTAATAACTTCTGATATTTTTTGATATTTTTTTATTTTATTGTTATTATTGAATTATTATTTATTGTAAAACTTTTTTTACAATCACAGATTAATAAATTATTAATAAAGCAATATATTTAAATAAAAAAAAAGTTAAAAAAAGGAGATGAAGTCGGATTTGAATCGATGTGCCTTCCTCTTGTAAAATCAAAATATTTAATTAATTAAAATTTTATTTGGCTATAACTCGGGAACCAATGAAAATAAGTGTCACTTATGATACATCGTTTAAACGCTCTGAATGAGAGCTTATTACTGCAATTAAGAAAAAGTCAAAAATCCAAAAAAATTTGATTTTGGGCTTTTTTGAACACTTTTAGTCAAGTCGACTGCAACAAAAAGGGGGAGGGGTGCACAACTAAATATTAAAAACAAAATCTTAAATCCAAAATTTAACACCCTACGGCTAATCTTTTTGAGTTATACAAGATACACATACGAACGTACATACAGACGTCACACCGAATTTAGTCAAAATGGATTCAGGGATGGTCAAAATGGATATTTCCGTTGAAATCTGAAAATCGAAATTTTTCGCGATCACAATACTTCCTTTACTTCGTCCAAGGAAGTAAAAAGCTGTAAAAGTATTACATGACTTTCTTGGTCACACCGGTCAAGTCATAATTACCAAAATGAGATTTAAGCATCAAAATTCCCAAATTCCAAACAAAAAGTTTTTTTTTTATTTTAGGGACTTCCCAGCTCTCTGGGAAAAATTTAGGACAAATTTATTTATAAGGCAGTGACCTCAAACAAAAAAATTAATTTAATAGAAAATTGTTAGAAATGTTGAAAAAAGTAAAGTATATCTTTCATGAAAGTAATGAAAAAATCCCTTTCGGCATGTCGAAAGGCGGAGGTAGATTTCACCGGTCTAATTAGGGGATAAAAAAGATTTCCACCTTAAAGTTAAGAAAAACTTCACATTTACTCAATACGACAATGATTGCATTTGAAAAAAAGTTTTATATGTTTAGCATACGTCCCATTCTTACAATTCCATCAACATTTTGGTCATCCCTTGCTGTAAGGGTTGGTCATATCAAAATCTGTTTCAGACAAACGTTTTAGGTAATTTTTAGAGGACCACTTTAAACCGATTTGATACTGTACCTATAAAGGGAGGTATGATTTTTTTTTGTCTTCAAAATCCCATTTTTTCCATCCCCTGAGCCAATAGTTGGTGATATCAAAAACTTTACTTAGATATGTTTTAGGCCCTTATTCAAAGACTAGTAGGAACTTTAAACGAATTCGATATTTTACTTAATAAGAAAGTTATAGCGATATTTTTTTCCCGAAAAAGCCCCCTATTTTCACCTCATGGTCTGATTTTTTCCATTAACAAACTCGACCGAGATTTTGTGTCGTTATATTTTATGTATCAATTTGAAAGGGACTGGCTTAAAATTATGGCAATTGACTTGTCCACCAGAAAGTTAAACATATATATATATACTTAAACATATATATATATACTTTCATATATATATATATATGAAAGTATATATATATATATATGAAAGTATATAAAAACTTTTGAACTGGTGGCTTTGGGGTCTAGGGGATATGAAACGCGAATATATGTCGAAGTTTTTCGGAGGTCGAATCATGGTACCCATTACAGTCGGTAGATTTCTTATGAAATCTGCCTAAAATGTCTTGTCATTTTGGATGCCGAATATAATACAGGTGACAAAACTGGTTTAATTTTCATATCCCGTTAAGTGATAAAGAAAAAAAATTAATAATAAAAATTAAAATCGTTAGGTCAAAAAAAAAAACAAAAAACAACAAAATATATACTTTTTAGAGGTGGGAAATAAATTTTAGGAAATATTTTTCTAAACATAGTCATATATAGGTTAAGTTTAAAAAATTACTTAAGAAAAATAGATTTTCCAAAAACCTTTCTCTATTTTAGACCTCAGGTGTAAAATAAAAAAAAAAAAATGTAAACATTTCTTAATAGCTGATGTATATATTTATATATATATATATATATATATATATATATATATATATACCGCCTTCGTGTGTATATATATATATATATATATACCGCCTTCGTGTGTATATATATATACACGAAGGCGGTCCAAAATGTAACTTACATTTGTGCCTAGCGTGGAGATGGGTGGGGATAGAGCCGCCATCTTGGTGTCAAAACCTTTTTACACTCAGTACGCATCAAGCTGTCGTAGCGTGTGTACTGTGATTTTTCTACTTTCTTCTTTGTGAATTATTGAAATGTGCGCTTGCACAGAAAATCCCGCAAGTAAGGAAGTGCGTTCCGTGGTTACGTTTTTACTGGCAAAATCTCAAACCATTTTAAATTCATCGGCAACTTTGTAAGGTGTACGGAGATGGAATAATGAATGAGGCAGTGGTGCATCAATTTTAAAAATCGCCGCACCAATGATGATGATGAGGACCGCAGTGGTCCGCTTAGCCTTGTGACTGATGAACTGACGATAAAAATCAACGATAAAATTTGTGAAAATCGTCACATTACTATTACGGAACTCTCGTTTCATTTCTTCCAAATTTCCCGAAATTTACTGCATGAAATTGTATCGGGAAAGCTTGGTTATCACAAGTTTTGTGCAAGATGGGTGCCAAAAATGTAAGTCGGCAGATTTCCACAGAGAAGGAATTGTAAAGCTTGTGCATCGTTATGATAAGTGTCTCAATTTAAATGGCGAATATATAGAAAAATAGTTTAAGATTGTCCCTTTCAAATGAATGTAATAAAATTTTATTTTTTATTTGGTTGGTTTTTTATTTCAAAACGTAAGTTACTTTCTGGACAGCCCTCACATATTTCTTAATAGCTAATATATATAATATATGTATATATTGCATGTGTGTGTGTGAGTGTGCGCGTGCGCTCGGGTGCACGCGCGCGTTTATAAACATTGAAAAAGCTTTTCTCTAAATTACCTCTGATGAAAATCAATATTGTTTTTTTTTTGCGATATCCCCTCACCCACTTAAAGAATAAAAAAAATTAATATGATAGATGCCCCATACATAGAAATATTTGAGCCAAATTTGAATAAAATTGGTTAGGTCAATCCTGAGAGATAAGGCCAAAAGCAGTAAACATAATTTTTTTAAATACCGTACACAAAATACAGCACCGTGCCTTTTAAAAAGCAGTACGCATAAGGCCGCTCATATACGAACATACTGTCTGTACGCACACACATATATTTTGGTCTAGATGAACTACTTGGAACCTAAAATGTGAAGATGTGCAAAAAATCTGGTACCCCGTTTTTGACATGATCACCTTACTTTCCCCTTTAAAATAGTTCTTCTAGACATATTCCACGGAAAAGTAAACACTGAATTTCTGCATCTACTTTTAATGAGTTCAAAATATTTATAGCTTGTCCAAGTCGAATTGCCAGAGATCCGAACAGCATAGCGTATACCTTGCTGCCTCGAGTTTATACTATACGATTAAAGACAGTTTTTTTGTTTCTCTTTATAAATTTTGACTTTTTTCTTAATCTTATTTACTGAGTTTTTCTAATGTAGCTGGTCAGTCTAGTACCAGCCATCAGAGACTCAACATGTATTAAAACTTCTCCAGTTAATTGCGTATGTCCGAAGAGTACGGTTATTGTCCGACTATAGCGGTTTTTGAGTTTTTAATTGTTGAAAGTAGTTGAAGTTTTAAGTGAAATTTAAAAAAATAATTTATTCGCGTTAAATTAATAAATTCTGTCGGCTCTATTCTTATGGTAATGAATTTATTTTATTATTTTGCACATCATGTCTAATTTACGTGGAAAAGACATTCACCGCCACGGGAAAGAAATTATACACAACGTTTTTAATTATATGACAGGTGAAGCTGCAGTTGGAATGTTTATTAGTGGCCCCAAAAAGTTGTAGAATGTGTTTCGTTGCCACAGGAGTCTCAAAAAGAACAGTTTATCGAATTACTGGTGAAACAGCTTCAGAAAAATAATTCAGTTCTCCTCGCAAAGGAATAAAACGAAAAAAATAAATCCGGATAGTTTTGATCGGAATGCTATACGACGAAAAGTGTTAAAATTTTACTTAACCGAGAGCGCTTGCCTTGTATAAGGAAACTCATCGCAAAATGATGGGGTATTTAAAAAAAAAAAAAAAAAAAGGTTATGGGGTATTTAATGGACAAAAGAATAACATACGGACACTTTTGTTAAGCATGGACTTCAAATAGAAAAGAATCAGAAATAACAGGGCAATTGTTATTGAAAAAACATAATATTCAGTGCAAACTGTTTGTGTAATTGAATAAAGTTGAAGATTATCGAAGTGAAGGAAGACCAATCGTCTAAGTTGATGCGACTATGCAACTTATATTTTAAGTCTCATTCCAACAGAAATGTTGGCAACCTTCAAATGCGTCTGAGTGTTTTTCTGTGCCAATTTCAAAAGTAGAAAGGATAATAATTATCCACGCCGGTGGTGAAACGAGATTCGTTTTCAACTGCTTGACGGTATGGAGAGCCAAATCTCCTTCAGGTGATTATCATTCTCAGATGAACTGCAAAGTGGATAGCAGAAAAATTAATGCCTAACTTGCCAGTAAACTGTGTCGTTATTTTAGATTATGCTTCCTATCACAATACTCAAAAAAGTCGAGCACTGAATTCAGCATCAACAAAAAAATCAATGATTGACTGACTACGGACTACCATTCCGTGAAAATTTGACGAAAGTTCAGTTGTATGAGACAATTAAAAAAAAAAGATCATCTGAAAATATATAAGATATTAGAGGAAGGCGGGTTCCCTGTTTTATGCGTACCCCCATATCATTCCGAACTTGAATCCCATATAGATATGGGAAAAAGTGAAGAACCGGATCGCAGACGAAAATGTACGATTTACGACAGCTGGAACAATGAAAATTTTCATAAAAGTTCGCAGAAGTTCCACTCGAGGACTGGATAAAATGATGCGAACATGTTAAAAAAAAAAACGAAATGAGTATCGCAAGCTGCAAGGACCTCTAGAACAACAAATTTATATATATAAACATTCATAATGAAACTTGAAGTTGATTTGGTTTTGGCTTTAATTAAAATATGCGAGGTAGAATATTGAATCTGAAAAGTATGTCGGAGTAGTCGTACCCCTCTTAGATTGGACTTTTTTTTCTTGTTGAATGGTATTAAAAAAAATTTATTTTTTATTAAATTTTAACAAATTTATAAAAAAAAATAATTAATTTAATCTTTTATTTATTTATTAAACATTTCTTCCAAAAAAAAAATCGTTAATTTTGACATGTTTACAGTTTATGATGTTCTGTTGATATTAAAGGGTATGCAAGTGTAACAATGATGGCACCATATTATATTAAAGCACCAATCGTGAGTTAAAAATATATTACATTAGTTATGAAGTAATAAAAATTGTTATAATAATGTTATGAAATAATAAAGGGGATTGTTAAAATATAATATATAAAGTTAATAAATAAGAAAAATATAAATAAAATTTTCAATGTTAATCCATATGGATTAACAAATGATCAGCAACAACACCACATAGATTCATTCACAGATTCATTAACTATTAATCGATAACTAAACTCTCTGTAGCTTTTCAATTAACTCTTAAAACTTAGATTGAATAACCAACATTTTTTTTTATAGTAGAACCCTAATAAGAAAAAAAATAGACTTTTATAAAAACCGACTATCCATACTCTAACACTTTGTAATATTTAGGTTAATTAATTTATGTTTTATATCGTTAACTTTGTTTTGGGTTAAAGAGTGAGAATGGGACCGTGACGGTTGAGAAGGCCAACAATGCTGTCATAGAGGCAATACTGATCTCTCAAATGTGTGTGTATGTAAAGCATACAAGCACAAACGTGATGACACGCGCGCTCACACACACACATATACAAAAATGAAAATATTAATATAAGTATTTTCAAAGATGAACCGTAATTCCATTACGATTTTTTAAGAGCCTTCAAGGACGAAGTTCTCAATTATTTGTTTTTTATTATGTAAATTCAATTTATAATTTACTTAACAGAAAAATTGTGATATTTTTGTTCTTTTCTTGTGGTATATTCATGTGAATATACAATAATACGTTTTCCAAAGTTCTTTTCTTTATTTTGCTAATGTGTACGTTGCAATCTGTTCAATTAGTGAACAATAAGCAACCCTCCCTTGGCCCAGTGAAATTTATAACATGTAAATGAGGTGTAGTCTTGTACAGACTCGGACTGACCATTCCTGAGACGTGTGGTTAATTGAACCCCAACCACCAAAGTACACCAGCATCCACTGTCTAGTATTGAAATCCGCATAAAAGAAACTAACTTTTACTAGAATTTGAACTACAGAACCTTCGATTTAGAAAATCAAACAACATAAAGAAACACTAAATTAACCCCTCGACTTTTACCCCAAAAATTTTAGCACGGTTTAATTAAAGACGGAGCAGAAGAAAGTAGGGTTAAATGTTTCGCTAGCTGAAACTCGCTAACAAACCGTTTTCTGATCATTGTTTATATGAAACATTTATATATTTTTGGTTATAAAATCATCTCCCAAGAAATTACCGTGCAGTTTGGAATCATTTGTTATATATTAGAATGTATTATTCTTAAATTCGAAATATTTTTTCACAAAATTGAAAGAAAAATAAATAGAAAAAAATAAGGGCAAAATATTAAGACGTACTACCGAAAATATTAAATAATATTAATTATTTAATTATTATAATTATTTAATACGTACGCGTTAGCTTTCACTCATAAGCAATCTCTTTGTCATTTTCTTATATTCCTTTACCTAATTTTTTTTTTTAAATTAGATTTCTTTCCTTTTCTTTTCTTGCGAAGAGCTTTTGTTTTCTTACGAAAAAGGGTATTACTAATTTTTTTTTTATGTTTAACTTCTGGAACCACCTTAAGGTATTACTTCAGAGGATGAATGAGGATGATATGTATGAATATAAATCAAGTATAGTCTTGTACTGTCTCAAGGTGCCCATTCCTGAGATGCGTAGTAACCCAACCACCAAAGAACACCGATTTCCACAATTTGGTATTCAAATCCGTATAAAGCCTTTACTAGGATTTGAACCCTGGAACTCTCGACTTCGAAATCAGCTGATTTGCGAAGACGAGTTAACCACTAGACTAACCCGGTAGGTCACGAAAAGGAGTACTTTGTTGACATATCCATACTTTAAATATAAATACGAGTAAAACTAAAAAAACTTTTAATATAGAATTAACGTAAAAAAAATTTCATAAACGAACTAAAAAATAAAGAATAATACTTCTTTTATTCTCGACTTTAGGATTTCAGCATAAAATTAAGGATTTTTTGCTCATTTTTAATATAAGGCTTACTTCAAAAAGTCAAAAATTTAATAACAGAACAAAAAATTAATTATTGTGTGTTGTGAAACTCTAAGTTTTATAAAAATTAAAAATAAAACAAAATAATTGGTTAATTATGACCAATTTCAGATCAGGAACGTCACAGTTGGGATATAAAAAATATTATTAAAAAACGAAAAAAACATTAAAGAGGGCGCTTTCCTATATATGCTAATTTTTAATATTAATAACTGTTTATTTAAGATTAAAATACATTAATATCATACAGTAATGGAGATAGAAGGCTTATATGTTAGGAGATAATTTAAACCTATTTTACTGTGTAATAACAAATATTATATATTATTAATCGATGAAGTAAAACGATGAATGCTAGATGGAATTGTTATGCTAATAGCCTGTTTCAATAAAGGGTATTTATCGATTTTTGCTAATGAATGGATGCGCTTTAATTTAAGCTTACACATTCTGTATGTTGTGTATTGATTAAATATAAAAGGAAGAAGTGTAAAAACAGGAGAGAATGAGAGAAAAGAGGAAGAAGGAGAGGCATATGGAGAATGGAAAGAACTTTGAACCGTTGGCAAATGTCACCAACTCGACGACTGCGGATGACGCTGGCCTGGTGGCTGGGGGGACGTAGGCTTACACATTACTCGGATAAAGTCGCATACCAAATATTGAACCGAGCCAAACCCTTTAAAATACGTTCACCTGAATCTTTGCCAGCGAACTGATATAGAATAATCTAATAATTTATTTTATGTAATATTTTTTATTTGAAGTTATAAATAACTGTTAAAATATTCAATAGTTTATTGATATGGTATTCCATAAAATTCTATGAAATATTTTCTGTAATGCATAAATATTTTAATATTCCAGTGTATGAATGATGATAATTATTTTTCTTGATTATCTCATTTATACCTTGTTGACGGGAGTTTCAACTGTAAAAAGATAAATATTTTATTTAGATCGATACATAATGTAGATTGGGTAAGGACTATAAGGTATTCTACTTCATGAATAAAAAAGAGACTGTCATAATAATTCCCTGGAAGAAACAAGAGAAACCGTGGTGAAATCTTCATCGTTCTAGATTCCTAAAGTGTATATAAGTTATAATACAATAAATAGATAAAATATCAAAAATAACTGTCACGACCGTCTGAATATCAGTTAGGAAATCACTACGCTCTGGATTGTATTACAGATGCAGCCTTATTGTAAAATAAATAAATGTTTGTTTTTTAAAAACAACATTTGCTAAAATAGAAACTTTACTTTATATATATATATATATATATATATATCGAGAGAGAGAGAGAGAGAGAGAGAGAGAGAGAGAGAGAGAGAGAGAGAGAGAGAGAGAGAGAGAGAGAGAGGTGGTTAAGTTCTTAATAATACTTAAAAATAATAAATATATGAAAGAATAGTAGTAAAATAAATGTGTGAAGATGAACACATACCTGCCAGAAAATTAATGGTTGTAGATAATCGTACATAACTGAAATGTCTCTCCTAAAAATGACAATAATTATCAAATATAACAAGCATCTCATACCAGGCTTACTAAGGAAAATGAGACGCGAAATGGATTTTCCAAAGCCTTTCTTGAATGAGTCACATACAAAATTATATATATTAAACTACTGAAATATACTCAGCCCTGTAAGTTTACTTTGAATATTAACTGTTTAGTGAACATAATTACTAACAGGGAAAGTAACTCTAATCGGTTTTACATGTATTTCTAATGGTTTATATGCATGTCAGCCATACGAAAAACCTGGGGTAGATATTTTAAAGCACAGTTATGTAAATTTTTTTGTTATGAAACAGTATTTTATATATTCAACTCAGTAGGGGAGTGTGTGAAAGTAGTAAATATTTTAAAAAACCTGATGTGGACACCACATGGCTTCCTTGAATGTATATTAAATTACATATACATATTTTTTTTTTAAATGAAATGTACAAAAAGTTTTATTTCATTAATAACTTTTGATATTTTTTTTTATTGTTATTGAATTATTATTTATCGTAAAACATTTTTTAAAATCACAGGTTAATAATTAATAAATCAATATATTTAATTTAAAAAAATAGTTAAAAAAGCAGATGAAGTCTCATTCGAACTGATAAGTGCCTTGTAAGATACAAATATTTCATTAACTAAAGTTTTATTTGGCTATAACTCTGGAACCAATGAAAATAAGTACCACTTATGATATATTGTTGAAGAGCTCTCAATGAGGGCTTATTACTGCAGTTACGAAAATGTCCAAAATCCAAATTCTTTTAGAATTTGGACTTTTTTGGGCACTTTTGGTTCTGTCGAAAGAGGAGGTGCACAATTAGATGCTACAACAGTCCTAAATCCAAAATTTCAACATTCTACGGCTAATGGTTTTTGAGTTTTGCAAGAAACATACGTACGTACGTTCAGACGTCACGTACGTTCAGAATGTATGTACGTTCAGACCTCACGTCGAAACTAGTCAAAATGGATACAGGGATGGTCAAAGTGGATATTTCGAATTGAAATCTGAAAACCGAAATTTCTCCTGATCACAATACTTCTTTTACTTCATACAAGGAAGTAAAAATCAATTTAGAAGACATTATGACACTTTTTGAGAACTAATTTATTTATAATTTAAGGGAAGATATAGTAAATCATTTTAATTAGTATTATTATTTAAAATATCTTGAGCAGAAAAGTATTGTTTCTGTAAGAAATATTTTAATTTAACTTAAATAAACATGAAGGAAAATTTTTTAAGGCCGTTATTGTGCACCGAAGTATTGTACTGTGCCACATAAAAATAATTTTAAAAGGTGAGATTTTTGTTGTTATAAATGACTAGAACTATTTATTTATTAAATTTTTATTTTATTATTGTTTGTAAAGACAATTTTTTTGTTAGCAAAGACGACACAGATAGCATATTTGCAAATAAAGTATGATGAGAATTAACCTTGTGACTGTTTTAACGTAATAAAGATTTATGATAGAGTTTATGGTGCCGGCCTCTGTGACCCGAGTGGTAGCGTCTCGGCCTTTAACCCGGAGGTCCTGGGTTCGAATCCCGGTCAGGCATGGCATTTTTCACACACGCTACAAAACACTCATCTCATCCTCTGCGGAAAGAATTGCTTGACTGCGGACCCGGAGGTTAAATAGTAAAAATTATTTTAAACACAAAATCGTAGTTTTTATTTGTTACGTACAAGACACAATCACGTTTTTACACTAGCAAACTTTGTACAACATGCGTATATTTGAATGTCGCTTACTGTTTTTCAAATGTGTGATGACAACTCATGCCATTACCGACTGTTGTACAAAAATCAGGCAGCAGCTCTCAATTAAAAGCTGTTAAATTAAGAGCAAATTTATAGGCTACCTTTAATTTGAGTTTAAAGATACTGTCAATTCCTTTTTCCTTAGTGGTCGCCAAATATGTATATCATATAGCCTCATTGGATACACCTCTACTTCATCGGATTAAATACACGAACAAGCATTATTCAGCTTTGTTCGTGATCAGAAGGGACATATTTCTTCTCCCCATTGTATGATTATCACTCCAATACCACGTTTAACTGACCGGTACAATAATTAACTACTATACAAAGCCTATTCAGCACTAAGGTACTATTCTAAGAGAGAAGTGCGTCATTTCTTTTCCTACTAGAGTCGTACAAAAATGTAACTGAGATAACTCAACTAATATTCTTTCCTATACCAATTTTCGATAAAATATTATTACTTTTTTTTATAATACGATAAACGTTTATTATAAAAGAATCTTTGTATAGATTTGGGGTCTAAAATTTTCAATGTATTGTCTGTTGAAATAAAAAAGATTAAAAACTTATTAAAGAAATTAATGTACTCTTATTTTAATGATGTGGAATATTTTTAACAAGAACAGTTGAACCTTTAATGTTTGTTTTTGCATAAATTTAATAAAAAAAAAAAGTAAATTGAGTTTTAATCTTGTGCCATAATTAATAAAAAAAGAAAAAACCATTAAAACCGCTGTACAGATCAAAATGTTGTGACAAATTAAACCCTAAACTAAGAAGCCAGTTGACTTTTACGGTTGCCTAATTTTAGTTTTAAATTCTAAAAATATGCATTTTTTTATTTAAGAATTTATTTTATAAAAGAATTCATTTGAAACTTTTATTTTTTGCGTAAAGTTTTTCTGTGAGAGTAAGGATTAGTAAATTAAAAATGTATTTATTACATATGTTACATGTACATTTCAATGAAACTGACCGTAAGTTTAATAAACATTTAAAGAAAAATATAAACATCGAATCAATAATTTTATAAATAACTGGCTGAACATTTTACAAATAATATATACTCGTACATATGCGCTATAATCAAAATTCTGATAATTATACTACTACAAATAAAAATAATAACAACCAAACCAAAAACAATAATAATTTAGTAGTGAAAAATTAAAAGAAAGAAAAAATGAATTAGTTCGTGATGAGAAATATTATTTTAAAAGATTACGTCTATATGTTGTGTAAATGTAAGTTCACGTGCACTGCAATCATTTACTTTGTAATTTCACATGATAGACTCATTTTTTTTTTTGCCGTACTACTCTAAGAGGGAGGTTAATGTGTTTGAGTGGAAGGTTTCTTTGTTTCTCCCTCTGTAATTCTTGAAAGGCATTGCTGATTTTCATGAAGTAGGTATCAAACATTTTCTCTCAATTGTGTACATAACAATGGATATACAAATATTAGATAAAACTACAATCTCTGACTATACCGGGCGTTTCTTTTTTCCCAAATTTGGAAAATGAGAGTTTTTAGAAATTTTTCAATTAAGGTGTAAAATCAAAAGGTTTGAGAATAATATTTTAAAAGAAAAACCTGAGTAAATAAGCATGCTTATTTATGTTCTGTTTATACTAATGTAAGATTCGTATTCCACAAAAAAACAAAATTCACCTTATATAGAAATTATTTAATTTTGTTAATAAGTTTTAAATAATACTAATTAATCGTGAATTTTCTTATTAGTCGTGCAACATGGTACACAAAATACAAGTGACACAAAAAACAATGGATTTTTTGAAAAGCGGTAAAATGGTAACCAGGTACAGTTGGCAGCACTGATTTATGCAAAGGCTATCTAACCTTACCACTCAGACATCATGGAGCAGTGGAACGGTGAACAGTGTGCTTTCACCATATTAAGTAATATACGAGGGTATGGTTTTATAAATATAAATAACACTTCATATACATATATTACTACAATGTAATATATTACTCGCTGTTATTAATACTAGTAATACTACTATACTACAGTCGTACTCTCCGTTTAACTAGCACCTGGATTCCTCCTTTGTTCGTTTCCTCATGGTTGTGAGAGTAATACTGATAAATGGTTTTAATTTTATTTTCTTAATATTTATGTTGTAACCTTATTAATGTGTGAACAATAACAATCCCCCCGATTCAATGAGATGAGGATGATATGTATGACTTATAAATGAAGCGTATACTTGTACAGACTCAGACTGACCATTCCTGAGAAATGTGGTTAATTAAATCCCAACTACAAAAGTACACCGGTACCTACTGTCTAATATTCAAATCTGTATAAAAGCAACTAACTTTTACCAGGATTTGAACATCAGAATCTACAACTTCAAAAATCAGCTGTTAAACAACTAATTTGCGAAGACAAAAATGAGGAAAGAGAACTTTTCAGACTTTAATTGTTATACTGATAAATAATAATTAAAATTTGAAATGCTCTTTTTCCTGAAACGTTTCCCTTGTTCTTAACGTAGAAATTCTGATGCGCGTCTGCTGTAGACGAAACTCCCGTTGTTCAGATGTTTCCGACGCACGGATGGCTTTTTAGGTAGATTTCATAAGAAAGCTACCTATTGTAATGGGTACCATGATTCGATTTCCGGAAAATTTTGACATTTCAAAAGACATTTCTTTGCGTTTCACATCTCCCAGATCCCAAAACCACCATCAGCTCAAAAGTTTATATATATATATATATATATCACTTTATTGTGAACACGATAACTGCCGTAATTTTGCGCCAATCATTTTCAAACTGTTCCTTAAAAATAACTGGTCGAGTTCCTGAACGGCCAAAATCGGACCATGGGGGTGGAAATGGGGGGAGCTTTATAAAAAAAACAAAATATCGCTATAACTTTCTTATTAAGTAAAATATCGACTTCGTTTAAAGTTCCTTCTATTCTTTGAATAAGGGTCTAAAACATATCTAAGTAAATTTTTTTTAATATCACCAACTATTTGAAGACAAAGAATATCATACCTCCCTTCATAGGCACAATACCAAATCGGTTTAAAGTGATCGTTAGTCCTCTAAACATTACCGAAAACGTTTGTCTGAAACAATTTTTGAAATGACCAACCCTTACGAGAAGAGATGACCAAAATATTCCTGGAATTGTACGAAGATAGGGCTTGTCGTATGTTCGTGTGAAACTTTTTTCACATGTAACATTGTCATAATTTTGAAGTTTTTCTTAACTTTAAGATGGAGATCTTTTTTATCTCTTACTTAGAACCGGTGAAATCTAAATCCGTTTTCCGGCATGCTGAAAGGGTTTTTTTTATGCTGCAAGCGTTACCTGACCATTACTTTTTCGTTTCTTTGGTAGAATTTTTACTGGATACGGAGTGAAAAGTTCCAACGCTAAATTTTCAACATTATTAATTTTCCAACGCCCTTTTCAATAATCGATTTCCATAGTAAAATTTGTTAAATAGGCTAATTTAAATTAATTACAATAATAATTTAACAACAACAATAATACTAATAATCGTACAATAATATATTTAAATATTTAAACGAATATAAATCTCATGGTAATAGTAATACGTTGTGGCATTTTCTTTTTTTTTTAATTGGTAACGAGAATATAATGATATGAAAGAATTGATGTTTCACTTTAATGAGTATCTTAAATCCCCTCAGAAATATCGTGATAATTCTAATTGTAGATAATGACCAATCCTCTAAGGTATACATCTACACTGTTTTATTAAAATCTGTCCAATAGTTATAGCGTTATGGGCGCGTAGGGACGACCGTAGATATCATTTTATTATAAGTATATGAATATATATGTTATACGTATAAATAATATATGTAGTTGTATATACTTAAGAAACTGTTAATGAAAATAATAAAACATTTAATAAAATCAAAAATAAAAATGAAGATAAAACAAACTACAAAAACCGCAATAAAAATTATTTTTTTCCAATACTTTTTCATATTTGGAATTATAGGTCAAAGAGCCAAATAAAAAAATTACCACAGGGCCAATAATTAACAGCAATTTATTAACCATTAATTTGGCTACCATTCAAAAAGTAGAAATAAAAGACGTAAAAAGTAATTTGTTATTTTTGTGCAGTTTCTAACTTGGGTTTAATTATATAATTATTTTTTTATAAAAGTTTTATTTTGTAATTTACATTTTTTAATTACGCATTTTCTAAAGTTCGGAAAGGTCCACTAAACCCATTTTTTATATGTGTATAAAATATATTAATTTGTAGATAAACTATGCACTTTTTTTTACTTCCTTGTACGAAGTGAATGAAGTATTGTGATCGCGAAAAATTTCGGTTTTCAGATTTCAACAGAAAAAATCCATTTTGACCATCCCTCAATCCATTTTGATTAGTTTCGGCGTGACATCTGTATGTACGTACTACGTACCTATGTATCTCTCATAACTCAAAAACGATTGATTAGCTGTGGTAGTTGAAATTTTGGATTTGGGACTGTTGCAACATCTAGTTGTTACCTCCGCTTTTGACTGCGGAGGTAATTGACTAAAAATAAAAAAAAAAACAAAATTCTAAAAGAAATTGAATTTTGGACTTTTTATTTACTGCAATAATAAGCCCTCATTAAAGATTTTCAACAATATCATAAATGGAACTTATTTTCATTGGATCCATAACTCTGGAGCGAAATAAAATTTTAATTAATGAAATATTTCGGTCTTATAAGGGAAAGGCACCTCGGTTCGAATCAGACTTCATCTGCTTTTTTTTTTTTAATATAAATATATTGATTTATTGTAATCATGTTATTGCAGGTGTAACGGAGACCCTTCCGTTGTCCACATGCCCCCTGCGATGGCAAGCATGTAGCAATGGTGCCCATGTATGTCGGTGCATGGGAGCTCTGAAAGCTTCGGTGAGTCGGAGCCAGGAGTCAGTGCAGAGATTGCGCATCCGCTCTCTGCCAGGACATATGCCGGTTCCACCGGAGTACCGGATCGGACCTCCAAGGTTAGTAGCCCTGGAGTGGGGGTGTACCCCGGCGGCTAGCCTTGCTACAGAAGGGATTAACCGTTCATGAATATTGAACAATCAAACGTGGCAGAGGGTTCACGTAAACACCTCGTCTAGAACCGGCCATTTCGCCTGAGGCGAAACGCCGAAAGGGTGCAGAATCATGAAGAATAGAACTTGAGGCTAGAAAAAGCTAGCAGAAAGGTTTTTTCAAGAGTAACATTCCAAAGCCGAAATATTTAGTCATCACTAAGGAAGAAGGTAATTTCTCGAAGGTGAGTCCTTCGCGCGGGAAATAAATAAATGTGCTGGAGGCCCTGTTAAAGAAATTAGGAAAACTTTCACGGGACTTCATGTAGAGACTGTAAATGATATGCAGTCTCAGAAGATCCTAGGGCTGAAAAAAATAGGAGATTTGGCTGTACGTGTTGATCCCCATGGCACACTCAACACCTCAAGAGGTGTTGTGGTCTGTCGGGATCTTTTAGATTGTTCGGAGCAAGAGATTGTAGAAGAACTGGCAGCTCAAGGAGTAATAGAGTGTCGCCGACTGAACATGAGAAGGAATGGCGAAGTCCTTCCTTCAGCATCTCATGTTCTCACATTTAACCGGCCTGCTTTGCTGGAAAAAGTAAGAGCGGGAATACATCGGTTGGATGTGCGGGCATTTGTCCCACAGCCAATGAGATGCTTTAAATGCCAACGTTTTGGCCATACCGCTCTCAGATGTGAGAGACCACAAATATGCGTGTGCGGCAATGAGATGCATGAGGGAGAGCCATGCAAAGAACCTCCATGCATCAATTGTAAAGGAATGCATTCTTGTAGATCCAGGAACTGTCCTGTCTACAAAGACGAGGTAGCTGTGCTGGAAGTAAAAACCCTGCAAAAGGTCAGCTACTTCGAAGCAAAAAAGATTGTTAACGCCCGCAAGCCTAGAGCAACAACAACTTATGCTCAGGCTGCGGCTGCCGTTCCTGTTCCTGCTCCAGTTGCTGTCGATGAAAGTCAACTCATCAGTAAACTTGCTCCGACTTTGGCTAACATGATTGAAAGAATTATTGATAATAAAATGAAACCTTTCAATAGTAAAGATCCTATAAAGTCAAAGATATTAGTACAGCCTCCTGAAGATAAAACACCGAAAGTTGCTCTTGTTCTGAAGAAAACGGACGCCAAAGCAGAAACCAAGTCCGTCTTAGTGAGATACTTATTGATAAACCGAAAGTAACAGCTACGGAATCTGTTATGGAGGCTCCCAAGCCTTCTGCAACTGAGGTGGCCTCTAAACTACCTCTAAAACCTCTAAAACCACCTCTTAAACATCAATGGATGTTTTTCAAACATCTATGAGCTCCAACGCTTGGTACATGATGTAGACCCGATTTGTATATGTCTGCAAGAAACACATTTCCGCCGAAATGAAAATTTTAAACTACAAGGATATGATATATTTCGGCGAGATCAACCGCCAAATGTAAGAGTTAGAGGTGGAGTAGCCATATTAACATCGACCAGAACTACCGCCGAAGCTGTTGATCTAAATACAAACCTACAAGCGTTCGCCATTAGAATGAAGCGTCCTCTTCAGATCACTGTCTGCAGCATATACTTGCCGAATTTTGATTGGAATAAGGATGACATAGCAAGACTAATTTCTGAGCTTCCCCCACCTGTTTTACTGGTGGGTGACTTTAATGATCATAATTCTCTTTGGGGATCGGATCGAGTGGATCCCCGCGGAAGAGAATTGGAAAGGTTCCAGATGAATTCTGAACTCATGGTTTTAAACGATAGCGTCGACATCGTCTCCGATAACTCCAGTTGTTTCAGGGAGTATTGTTCTAGCTGTGAAGCTCGTCCAATCTGCCTTTTCAAACAACCATCTTTCAGAGATGGGATATATTTTTCTTTTAACATCAGTTACAATTTGCATCGGGAAATGATCGCTTCCATGCAAATCGTCTAAAACATGGAAGCTGTACCTCGGTGCTATCGATCCGCTTATCAGTGCAAGATCTATACAGGACGTCGATCCATCTCTGGCATTGGAAAAGGTTCCCGATCTCATTCTTAAACGTGACTATTCCAGTTTCATACAAAAATATTTAGACTTGGGCCACATGTCATTACTTAACTCCAATGATTTGTTAATAGACAAATCAAATATGTTATTTACCTCATCATACGGCCCGGAGAACCAAAAAAATGTTCGAATAACTGTGCTAAATGCACCTTCCAATATTCAGAACTTATGCCGCTGGATCATTAATGTCTTTCAATAAATACCTAGTTAGTGTGATCAATTTTATTTTTATTATATGCAATTTATAATAGATTTAGATACATTTCGTTTATTTTAATATTGTATTATTAGTAACTTATTTCACACCGTTGAGGCTAATTATGATGTACATGCACATTATTTATATTTTAAGAAATATTATATTAAAGTATTTTATTTAGATGCCCTGAGGTAGGTAATCCCCACGTCCGGAACACAACATCTACGTTCCACGTCCAGGGCGGTAACAGCCGTACTTATGTACAATACATATAGCTGGCTAACGGGGCTCCGAGTATGCTTTCCTTTTAATAGTATGCTATTCCTCGGATATGCTTTTCTTTTGACCTGTTTCCACCTTCAGGTCCCCTCATGGATTGGATTTTTCGGCTACCTGCAGGATATGAACAATTTATTGATTAGCCATGCCCATCGTCGTCGGCGGCTTTGGTGGTCTCCGATACGGAGACCGGAAGCCTTACAGGCGACGACCTTCTCCGCGAACACGATGCTGTTCGTAGGATGGAGAAGAAAAGGAAAAAAGGATGGCCGAAAGGAAAACCCAGACAATAATTTAATTAAAAATTAGCGAGTCGATTGTACAATGGAACATCAATGGATGGTTTTCAAACATCCATGAGCTCCAACGCTTGGTACATGACGTAGACCCGATTTGTATATGTCTGCAAGAAACGCATTTCCGCCGAAATGAAAATTTTAAATTAAAAGGATTCGATATATTTCGGCGAGATCAACCGCCAAATGTAAGAGTTAGAGGTGGAGTAGCTATGTTAACATCGACTAGAGCTACCACCGAAGCGGTTGTTCTAAACACAAACCTACAAGCGGTCGCCGTTAGAATGAAGCGTCCGCTCCAGGTCACTGTCTGCAGCATATACTTGCCGTATTTTGATTGGAATAAGGATGACATAGCAAGACTAATTTCCGAGCTTCCCCCACCTGTTTTACTGGTGGGTGACTTTAATGCTCATAATTCTCTTTGGGGATCAGATCGAGTAGATCCCCGTGGAAGAGAACTGGAAGGGTTCCTGATGAATTCAGAACTTATTATTTTAAACGACGGATCAGGAACCTTTTTCAATGCCAGAGATGGATCGACGTCCTGTATAGATCTTGCACTTATAAGCGGATCGATAGCACCGAGGTACAGCTTCCATGTCATAGACGATCTGCATGGAAGCGATCATTTTCCGGTGCAAATTGTAACTGATGTTACAAGAACAATATATCCCATCCCTAAAAGATGGTTATTTGAAAAGGCAGACTGGACGAGCTTCACAGCTAGAACGATACTCCCGGAAACAACTGGAGTTAACGGAGACGATGTCGACGCCATAACAAATGCAATAATTGAGTCGGCATCGAGATATATTCCCAAAACATCTGGGAAACTTACGAAAAAATCCGTTCCATGGTGGAACGATGAAATAAGTGAAGCTATAAAAAGAAAGAAAAGGGCGTATAACGCCTTTAAGAAGCGTCCTAGCATAGAAAATCTTGTTGCCTTTAAGAAATACAGGGCGTATGCAAAACGTCTTATGATAGACTCGAAAAAACGATCCTGACAGCAATACGTGTCATCCATCGACAAAACTACTACTGCATCAGATGTTTGGAGGAAAGTGAAGGCGATTTGTGGGCGTAATGATTTTGCTCCCATAACTAGCCTTCAAGATGAAGATGAAATACAAGACACTCCATATGAAATTGCAGAGCTGTTATCCAATCACTTCGAAAAGGCCAGCAGAACGGCCAACTACGAGGAAGGTTTTCGAACCAAAAAAGAAGAACTCGAAGGTCTACTAAATTTTAGAACTGAGTATAATTACTCATATAATGTACTATTTAAAATGGAAGAATTCGCGAAAGCGTTGGAAAAAGCAGGTAACACAGCTGCTGGTCCGGATGAAATCCATTATAATATGATCAGGCAGCTGAATACCACTGCAAAAAGCAGATTATTAGAACTTTATAATAAAATATGGCGGGATGGAACGTACCCGCAGCAGTGGAAAAAAGCTCATGTTGTTCCAGTACCAAAGAAAAATAAAAATTTAACAGACCCCAATAGCTATCGTCCTATTTCTTTGACGTGTGCTATGGGAAAAATACTGGAAAAAATGATTAATAATCGACTTGTCTGGGTTTTGGAAAAAGAAAACCTGATATCACCGTATCAAGCAGGTTTTCGGCAATACCATTCTACCACTGATCAAATGATCAGCTTAGAGGACATTATATATAACAGCTTTATTAAAAGGAAACATTGTGTCGGAGTCTTCTTTGATCTTCAGAAGGCTTTCGATATGACCTGGCGTCATGGTATAATGCTCCAGATACATGAATGGGGCATTCGTGGCAATCTGCCTATACTGCTCAGCAACTACATGAATGACCGTACTTTCCAAGTACGAGTCAGTAGCGAATATTCATCTATAAGAATTTTGGAAAATGGCATACCACAAGGTTCGCCGTTGAGCGGTACCTTGTTTACCATTGCTATTAATAAATTGATATTAGCCATTCCAGCAGAAATCAGCAAAAGCGTCTATATTGATGATCTGGCAATTGTGTATGCCAGCAACAAGACTGCTATGGTGAGGTACAAATTGCAACGAGCGATCAATGCTCTAAATGAAGTTGCAAGGAATAACGGATTCCAATTCTCACCAGAGAAAACGTGCTGTGTACACTTTTGTAGGAAGAGAATTCCTCATCAAAGTCCTGCGTTGACAATTGACGATAATCCAATACAATATAAAGATACAATCCAATACAATGTAAGATATTTAGGACTAGTATTGGATAAATACCTTACATGGGGATTACATGTACAGGACTTGAGTGATATATGCAAAAGAGCCCTAAACATTATAAAATGTTTATCGAATTTAAATTGGGGCTCAGACAAAGAGACATTATTGAGATTGTAAAAAGCATTGGTTCAATCTAAACTAGACTACGGATGTATCGTATATTCATCCGCTAGAAAGTCGCACTTAAGAAAGTTAGACGTAGTTCATAATAGCGGAATAAGATATGCAACAGGCGCTTTCCGCACAAGTCCGGCGGCTAGTCTGATGTCTGAAGCCGGAATAATGCCACTACATTATAGAAGAGAGATCCTTTTGTTAAGATATGCAGCAAATGTATGGGCTTTCCCGGCTCATATAAATAATAAATTGTTTACGAATCATCCTATGGCTGCAGTATATGAACATCGTGCTACCTATTCCAGACCAACCGGAATTAGGTACCACGAATTAAGAAGAAAATATGAAATTGCTATACCAGAGACACTAGCAATTTCTACTAGAGAAATACCGCCATGGCTCTTGCCAGCGGTAAATACAAGTTTGGATCTCTCTCAAGGAGAAATAAAAAAGAAACCAGCAGTGATCATCCAGCAGGAATTTTTAGCAACCGTCAGTAGTTACGAAGAACATATTAGAATTTATACTGACGGTTCTAAAACCGAACATGGTGTTGGATGCTCGATATATGTAAATGAAGAAGCCCACTTTTGGAGACTGCCAGATGTGGCCAGTGTCTACACGGCAGAACTCACTGCAATTCAGCAAGCTCTTCGCTACACTGAACACTATTGCGAAGAGAGAGTGCTAATATGTTCCGATTCATTAAGTGCACTTGTCGCAATTCGGAACAAAAACATTAAGGATGTCCTAATTGCAAACATCCTGTCCTTTTTATACGTACTAAAAAACGAGGACAGCGATGCGTATTTGTATGGACTCCAGGGCATGCTGGTATTACAGGTAATGAAATCGCAGACGAAGCTGTCAGAAAGGTAACAGTCTGCGATGACTTGGATGCATTTCCTGTAAGAGTGGCAGATGTTAAAAACCGTCTAACAAACATAGTAAGAAACAAGTGGAACGCTGAATGGAGGAGTTTAAATACAAAATTAAACTCAGTTAAAACTTCTCCTTATAAATGGAAAAGCGACTTTAAGTTGACTCGCCGTGAACAAGTAGCGGTGACCAGACTTAGAATCGGTCACACGCGATTAACAAATTTATATTTGTTAACCGGCGAAGTGAGACCAATGTGCGGTGTTTGTAATAAAACACTGACAATCAAGCATCTAATAGAAGAGTGTACCATATATGAGGACCTCAGAAAGAGGTTCCGTCTTACAAATAATATTAGTGCTGATCTGGATAATGGAAATGAAGAAAATATAGTTGCATTTTTACACGCCAGTGGACTTCTTAAAAGTCTATAAAATGGAAGTTTAAAGCTGTGGTAAAAGATACTCTAAGCGGTAGTTTTATATATACATATAAGGGAGTCTCGAAGCGTGGCACGTATAGTGAGGGGAGGTAGCCCTCTTGCCTAGGCCATTTTGGCTCACCTGCATTCAAGAGCAGTGAGTCGGGGTGTGTCCGATGATGGCATGGGGGACCCTCAAGGGTGGATTGAGGGCGCGAGGCTATGGGTGTACGCCGTGCATGCCTATGGCCTGATATAAGAAGGATTCAACTGCCACGGCACCCTGGCACGACTGATATACTGCTCAACGGCGGTTCTGGTCGCCCCGAGGGTGCTTAAACAAACTATAAATGAGACTTCGTAGAAGAAAGAAAGAAAGATAAGTTATTATCTATTGATATTATTATTATTATCTATTAAGTTATTATATATTGATAAGTTTAATTTTAATTTCATGGTCTTTTGAGAACCTATCTCAAATTTTAATATTGGGGCCCTTTACACCCCGTAAGTGTTTGTGATTGTCCTTGTCTTTTATGTTTTAATGTTTATTGTGAAGTTTGTGTTTTTAAATAAAATGTAAGGGCCCTTTACACCCTTACATATGATATATGACGATCCTGATGGAGATAATAATTTCTTTTAAAGAATGTGACGAGGGCTAATGACCTTAGCAGTCGATGCCCGTAAAAATTCAGTTATATATTTATTTAGATTCACATTTAAGTTACATCTTTAACTGAACTGAATTAACTTTAAATACATCTTTTATTGAACTGATTTAACTGAATTGAATTGACTATTAATACATCCTTAACTGAACTGAATCTAAAAACTGAACTTAAATGAACTAAAAATAGTGTTATAAAGACAAAATATATATTATAAAATAGCTGTTGAACTCAGCTAGATTAACATATTTACATGCCTTACATACTCCTAAGTAAAAAGAAAAAAGTTCATAATTTATCATTAATAAGGTGGACATGAAACTGAACATAGTTGAATTAAATCGTGTTAGATAATATCATTTGAAAATTTAAATGGTTTAGATGTTTTTAAGCTAAATTTACGCTTTATATTGGAATTGTCTAAAATGACAACAGTTATTTGTATTTTTTATTGTTATTATAGAAAAACTATTAAAATACTGCTGTAAATGATCGTGTAGTATTACCAAGTTTTTCAATTTATGTCATTAACTGTTAAAAATTAGTATTATTTAGTTACTACTGATATTTCCTTTTTGATTTCCTTATATTCGGATTACCGTTAGAAAATGCACTAAATTTTTACTGCTTAACCAATAGCCTCAGAATTCAATTTAAAAAAGTAGTACTAAAGGCAGTAAGAAAAGAGGAAAAATAATAGGATAAACGACGAAGAATGAAACAAGAGAAACCCACTGAAAAAGAAACCAGCCGAAATTCGACGTAGTCAGACGTTCATCAGCAAAAAACTCTTAATTGAAGTTAACTGAAACTCAAGAAAAAGAGAAGTTATGACTGTAAACAACAGAGAAAAAATAGAAATTATAAAAAAATATTTATATAAAAATTTAATTTAATCTCAAAAGAATAAGAACAATAAACATGATTGAACCATAACGATAATGGTAGGGTGGGAGATGGGCCCCGACCTCAATGGATTTTTCTTCTGGCTATCAGAAATGTATTACATAGAGGAAAACTTTATTATTAAAAAGAATAAATCAAATTTTAATAAAATTGTTAGCTATACGATAGTTCGCTATACGATATATTAATAACATTTTTATTATATAATTTATAAAAAGGAATTGATAGTTATAAAAGTATTATGTAAAGAGAATTGCAATTAAAAAAAATTGAGTAATCTTTTTACTTTTACTAAAAATTTTGAGTTCAATATAAAAATGTATGCGTGCTATTATCAACTACTACTACTACTACTACTACTACTACTACTACATTGGAACGAAATGCATTATCTAGTGATTAATCTTACGAAGAAAATAGATTCGAATATACTTTTATAACTGACATATAATCTTTAAGTAAATTCTTATTTAAACAGAGTTAAAATGAAAAAAAAAAAATTGTATTGATTATTAATGAAGACAAAAATAATTCACTTTATGGTTATAAACATTTTTTTCTACGGCTGTTTTATAACTTCTGAATTATGCGGTTGGAACCTATATCATAATGAGGGTAATTACGAAATAAATTTTCATTATGATACAGGTATTCAACCAATCCAAAGCCTACTCTTTTCACTAATTAATCAGAAACGGGTATATTTAACGTGTATCATCTGTTTTTATACTTTGATTTTAATCTGATTTAGTAGTTAACAAGCAGAGGTTAATTTGAAAGTACAATAGGTATCTAAGTTTCTATTTACTCTGATTATCTTTTTCTTAATTATATCAGATTCTGAGGAAGAAATATCTTTAACATAGATCGATATTAAAGAAAAGGCAAAATATTTGATCTATTGCCAGAGAAATGTACTGTTTAATGTATTTTTTGAAAAATTAAAAAAAAACATTCCGTAAAAATTTATATGTAAATATCATCGATTTAAATTAATAATCCCAATATTTTCTCAGCTGTAAAAAAATGTAGGATATGCAACTGTGTACTCCTGTAAAGTTAACGACACTCATCAAGACTCATGTCGTAACTTCGTATTCTTTTATTAATGGTTAATATTATAGGCTCGTTATAAAATATATTATTTTTCTATTTATATTATTGTATAATATCGTATAATAAATTAATAAAACTATTAATTCACAATATTATCAATTTCTATTTCTGGTGTGATATTGTATTAAAATTATAATGTTTATTGTATACAAAGGTAAGAATATATACGTGATAAATGTTTTAAATTAAACAATTTTTATTTTTATTTTAAATGTAATTATTTTTTTAAAAAATCTTCAAAACACAAAGCATAAATGAACTAAAATGGGATCAAGTGTAAATCAATTAAAATAAATTTTTTATTCTGGTTGATACATAATAATTCATTACATACAGAGTGTATCACGAAATTCTCCCGGGACTTTCATAACCTACTCTACTAATGAAAATATGGAAAAAGCTAATATAAACTAATGTCCTAAAAATGCTTCGTTTACGAGTTACGGCTAGTGAAAGATTTCACTCGGATTTCAGCATTATCCGATATACTTAATACATCTTATAGAATGATTTAAATACTAATACTGTGTTGCGTGTTGTTAATCAGCTGTTATTTTATTTTCAACTTTCAATAATAATTTTTCAAATAATATATTGCGTTTCTATCATTAATAAGAAAAATTATCTAAGTAATTTTTATTTTTATTTTACAATTGTGTAATTTTCAGTTTTCTTAAAATCTTTAACGGCAATTTTTAATGGGCGTAATTTTCATTTTCACGAATTTTTCACATCAGTAAAAAAAAATTTGGTTGTTGTTTACATTAAATAAATACTGACATATGTAATAATGCACTGTTTCTACATTAATTCGAATTTTCTAACTTTTCTTTGTTTTATTCAAATTATATTATACCATTTTGTTCACAATTAAATTCTCTACAAATGTTATTTTAAATTTTTATATGTTTATCACCTATTTAACAAATTTATTGTACGTCAAACATAAAAAGCAGGGTTTTTACCCCATTTTATAGGTTTTCACCTCAGATTTTTCAAAAACTACTACGGTTCTGGGACTATTTTATTCCATTTTTCAGATGAAAACCCATAAAAAATCACTAATTCTGCCCCTTAATTAAAGTCCTAAAAATTTCAGTACGAACTTATCTCACTAGAGTAGCTGAAATTCACGCGAAATCTTTCACTAGTCGTAAATCGCAAACAAAGCATTTTAGAACATATGTTTATGTGAACATTTTCTATTATTTTCACTAGTAGAATAGGTTAGGAAAGTACCGGAAGAACTTCGTGATACATTCTGTAGATCATATCAGGTATGAATAAAAATACTACTTCATAGATAAAAAAAACTGTTCTAGAATTTATCTGGATATGTCAAGAGAAATCGTTGTGAAACATTGATCAGAGCAGCATCATAGAATACATAATTAATTACTAGAAAAAAAAATAGTTGTGCTTTTAACAATGCATAATTTTTAAGCAAAAAATATTATTTTATAAAAACAGAATGGGACCAAATTTCTTTTACTGAAAATTTTGATCTTTTCACAATTTACTTTAAATATTGCTTAATTAAGTCAATATTTAAAAACCCTGTGGCTTATTTGATATAAAAACCTGGAAAGGGCCAAGTCGAGAAAATTATGTGCCTTTGTGACTTTTTTTATTTTCCTTTCCTTTTAAAAGTTTCCTTTGTTTTCATCATTATTAGTAGGTTTATCAGTTTGACAATTTTCTTCATTATTTAACTTTACAATGTGATCAATTTCACTATTACAGCAACAACTGCGTATATTTGCCACGGATTCGGTTACATAATTACTTCAATATTATTTTGCTCATTATTAACGCTACTATTATTTTGCTTTTTGAACAGTTTTTGTATTAATTAGCTAACTTTCCATTACCTTTAACGCCCGTAAGGCTACACATTTATCACATGAAAATTTCAAAAATAATTTAGAGAAACCTTTTATGTTCATAATGTTGCGCAAAGTAGGTTTATATATACGTTACAACTTTTTTGAAAAATCCCTAAGTTCTAATAGTGACATATAAAAACTTCTTTTCGAACATTCAGAAAAAAACTTAAACTCGAAGATTATTTTAATTCATTTTTAAACATGGCTTAGCACTTAGAAAATATTATCAAATGCTAGAAAAAGGCTTAAAAAACCAAAAAAAAAACGTGTTTTATCAAAATGAGACATAAGACATAAGAAGACCTTCTGCTCGCCAACTGACGTTTAGTTTACGCGTATGTAATGCTGAGTTAGTTTTAACTGGAAAATTTGAGTTCGAGTGCTGTGATGATAAAAAGAACATTCACAGGGTAAATAACTTAAGCACCATTTTGCATTAATTTCCATTTTTCTTGAAGTAGAATGTGTTTTTGTTTTTGAGGTGAGTCTGTCATTATTGCATTTCTGAATTTTTTTTGTTTTGAGCATATTATTGCTATTTTATAAACAGCATAATAATATCAAATAATATTTCTCTATATATACGCGAGTGTCTATTCTAACAAAATAATATAACTAACTACCATATTTATAATTGACACTACCAGGTTAGATTAGGCGAAATATATTTTCATAAAGCAGTGTTATTTTGATAATAAACATGGATTAGTTTAAAAATCTTGTATTCACGATGGAGGCATGGCACCAAAAAAGGCACGCCACGAATAAGGGAAGGTCCTGTATTTATACAGGATTTGAGGGGATGGTATGCCTCTCCTTCGTTTTTAAGGGCAACGTGAGCCCGAGTGCTCTCCAACCATGTAAATTTAAACCAATCAATATTTGTTTCGGTTCCACCTGGCAGCTGATGAGCTGTGCGTCTGCGGGGACGTTCAGTCGAACGAACACACGATGTTCGACTGTCCAGCTCTCGGGGGACCAGAACTCAGGCCACCCTGGAACTTAGAGGTCAAAGGGAAAATTGGCCGCTCACAAGCGGCAAGTGAATGTGGCGAGAGCCGCATTGTCAAACCGTGTGGGAGTTCCTTGATGCGGTTGCTTTTTTCAACCGACATCAGTAGTTTACCTAAGGGAAAAGTCTCCTACCGCGCTGCTGTAGGAAGCTAACCGAGAGATATGGCTGGCTACCAGCCAGATTAAGGCTCCAAGCACTTTAATGGTGGACAGGTACTTGCTAGCATTCAACAGCCTAGGCGTGGCAGCGAATTTCTGTCATTGACGTGATAAATTAATTATCGATAGTCATATATGTTTTAGTAGTTGACGGGGTGTGCCTACCCATTTTAGTGATATATGACAGGTGGGCGGTGGGATACGAAAGCGAGTGGTGTATGGTACTACGCTTATTCCGCTCACGCTTTTAGGTTAGCTCTAGGAGCTAGTTAGAACACTGGTCGCTAAACTGTTTCGTGACTCAGTAGCCGTTTGTGGCAAGACATTCGGTCTTATGCTTTAGGGCGATCGAATGAGGTGGTGACGGGAGAAATGCCAAGCAAACCAATGAGTGTCGTTTAAAACTCCTTTAATAAATTTTTTTTCTTAAATCCTCTTAGGTCTACTTAAATGACCAAATATTTGTATATTATCACAAAACTGGGTTATACTAATAAAAATACTAATTAAATGCTTTATCCAAATAATACAGTTCAAAACCATAATACAGTATCTATTATGATGCATGGTCTGTACTAAGCATCATGCAAAACTGCAAGTGGAAAAGATAGCTTTGACATATATTAAGAAAATATTTCCATCTATTCGACTTAACGAAAATTAAAAATAATAATGTTCTTGTACATTACTCTTCTTTTAATTATTATAAAAGTCGTGAGGTTCTACTATGGGATTACTATGTAAAATATTACGATTATGAACTCCAGTTAAGTTTTTCATAATTTTAATCCAAAATACCTACTGCTTACCCAATAAGTAAAAAATTAGCATTTATATGTAATTTAACCCTTGTGCAGGAACAAATTAACAGCGATTTCTTACACATCTGACCCGAAAAAAATGAAACCGAAAATCATCTAAATTATTAATGTTGTTTTATTTGAAAATCATTAAGATAATTACCTTACCTGAAATAAAATGTTTGGAAACTGGATAATTTAAACTGTAATTTCTTTAAAATTAGAATTATTTACTATAATATTATATGTATTATATATTAATATAATTATATTATTACACTATATATATATATGTATTACAGTAATATTACTATAATATTATTTCACTATATTCAAATTATGATCATTAATGTGTGAAGTCGCAAAGTTTAATAACTAAGAAAAGAAAAATTATATACAGAACAAAACTAAAAATAAAAATGTTAAGATTCATAGTATCAAATGAAATGTTTTCTATGGAAGAATATACCTGGACAGGGAAAGGTGCATACATAACATGCCACTAGCAGCAGTCGAGATGATCACCGTCAGAAGAAATTCAACGTGTTTATAACTAGTTTCATTTGAAGCCATGAGTCCTATTTTTTTCTTCTGCTCCACTGGGGCGGCTCTGCAAATCCATGACTCTAATGCAATAATGTACGTATCGTCTCGTTTTAAAACCAAACTTTATGTTTTGTATTTTTTAATGATCAGAAACATCGTGAAGATACTCGATATAAAAAAAAAAACGTTAATCATTCAAACGAATTGTTTTAAGAGAAAGGAAGTATAATGAACAAGAAACGTACAGGTAAACCATTTTTCAGTAGTATTAAAAATCTAGAAAAAAGTTTCTTCGTACCGCCAGAGATATATACTTTTGATCTAAGATTTAAAAAACTATCAGTTCGAAAAGTGATTAAAATTTACTTTCGTTTCGCGGAGTTAAAAAACATCAATTATTGAAAAAGTTAAATCGGACGATAATCTAAAGAGACATGAATTTACTACTGAAAAAAATCACACAAAGTCCTATAATTGTGAATAGTTTCTGATGCACGGCTTACACACATAATTTAATTTAAAATAATTTTCATTTTATTTAAATACAATAGGAATTTTTTTCGTTTATTTAATTCAATGATTCAACTAAAGTGCGTGCGCATACCGTATTTAATTCGCATGGCTGTGACGGTACTGGCGGCGACGGTCGGCACTAATTAAACTAATATAATTTTACAACTTATATGGAACAAACTTCACTTGTACGGTCGGCAAACTAGTGTAGCCTCGAGTCTTAACGCACCATATACTGAGTCAACCGGGCGATCGAGTTCGAGACCCAGCCAGACCGAAGTTATTTTTTTACACATTAAATATAATTCATTTCTTTAATACTACCGCTCACCTGTGACGTCACAACATAGCAGACGACTACAACAGAATTTTTTGGGGTGGGGGTGCGATTTTGCAAAAAACTTTTTTTTTGAAAATATTTTTATTTTTTAATTGTTAACAAATGTGACTAAGAAAAATATGACCTTAATTAGCCGAAATCTCGCGATAATGAGGGTGACCTTGACCTTGCTCTACAGCCTCACCCTCTTGACCTTTTAAGTTACAAATTTAATGGCATCAATGTTCCATGTATAGAATTAATCTGACCAAATTTGGTAAAAATTGGTCCAGGAGTTCTGAAGATGTAAGGTGATTTAGAGACCAAGACCGAACACACACATGTACATACTACAAACATTAACATCCGGAAAATTTTCACTCGGTTTTTTGGGTTTATTAGGTGTCAAAACGTCAAAATCCGGTGAAAACCGCACACGGCCTAAATTAAACCGATTACAATACTTTCCCTTCTAGACTAAAATTCTGCTATAGCAATATCTAGACGGGAAAGCAAAAGTTGATAAAAAAAATGTTTCTTTCTAATTTGGAGTTTTTTATGTTTTCATCCTTTTTGATTTCTAAGTTGTAGTGATTTAAAATGATATCCTTGTTTTTAAGGACATTCTGCATTTAAATTTATACTTGCAATCCTAACAGAATTTTTTTAGATTCTTATAAACTTCGGAAATGTACTACTACTACTACTACTACCTTCTTTTAGTGGAATTTTTTTTTGTTTTTTGTTTACTCTTATCTAATCTTTCTTAATGATACTTTTAGTTTTTTGAGTTCAGATGCTATTTGTTACATGGAACTGTTCTTTTTCTACGCACCCTTCTAAATTAAAAAAAAAAAATTCTGATGGTTCCAAAACTTCTCAATTATTGGAAACATTATAGGGATTAACGAATTCGAAATAGTAAATGTTTAACATAATGAAATAAAAGTCTGAAGGAAGTTGAACAATATGCTTGGACAAGTTAAGAAGAAATCTTGTTATCATAGAAATTTGTCATCAAGTCAAATTTTTTAGCAACCATAAACAAAAAAAAAAAACAAAAAAAAAATAATAATAGTAACAAGAAAAATAAGTTTTCTTAGACAGTTCAGAAATTTATAAGTAAAAATTGACACGATTTGTTATGAAGAAATACTAGGCGGGAGAGAGATAACTGAATGACTGTAGACTTATATTTGCATAATAAATACAAAAAGAAAGACCAAATAGAAAGAACGGCCAAGTTCATGGAAGGCAACCGAGGAGTAAAGAGGATTAGGACGACCAACATTTTCATCTAAAAAGAAGTTAAGAAAAATAGTCAGGGATAGGGATGAATGGAAAGGAGGGACAGATAAACCTAATATCACAACTGGTATAACAAGTGTTAGAATTGTTTTAAAACAAGGAAATTGAAAAGAATCATAAACCTTTCAAACTTAATTAATTTTCCAAACAAGTAAAGCAATATACGAGGTACAATAATGAAATCTGTATAAATTATATCAAGAACTGTACTTCAGTAGAAAAATTCACTCTAATACGACACTACAGTTCTAAAGCAAAAATTAACTGAATTTAAACATTGCAATGTTACACATTTTTAGCTTGATAAATAATAAATTAAATAAATATTAAAAACAATCTAAAAATATTTTATTAAAAAAGGCAAGACTATTTAATAAAAAATTGTGATATTTCATTATATTTTATACAAGTTGATTAAATCGGTTTTTTCTGTGTACAATGACATATTTTCCGTCATTTAAAATAGAATTGTAAAAAAAAAAATATTCAAAAATTTGATTAGTTTTTGTTTTTAATTGTCTTAAATTTTGTAATATAATTTATTGACAATGACAAAAGAATAAAAAATTATGTCAGTAAAATCTATACAAAATTTCAAAATGGCTTCGAATGAAATTGTTTAAAAGTCTATATAGTAATTCTCGTTGCTAGAAATCTTTCTTTAAAATGTATCCTCAACTTGCAATCATAAAATGAATTTTGCCAAAAGAAGTGTGTGTGTGTGTGTGTGTGTCATCTAAGATATGATTTAATTCTTGTAATTTAATAAGACTGATTAAAATATTAATTTTGCACGTTTCGTAAAACCAAATTTTAATGGGATTTACTTCAGTATTTCACTAAACTTAAGAATAATGTAACTAATTTCAGAAATTTACAGACATCACTTTAATTATAAATAGCGTGCAAAAATCGTTTACCTTAAAAAAAACTATATTACTCGCTTATGTAAGAAAATTACAAAAAAAAACATTTTTTGTTAAATCAATGATATTTAAAGAATGATGCACATAATTTTGATAAATAAAAAACCTATCTAAATTTAATAATCTATTTAAAAAAATGTAATAAATGATAATTTTTTAATTTTTATTTATAGTAACAGTAAATTACAAAAAAACGTTTTTAACAATTAAAAAAATCTCTTTCGACACGCCGGAAGGCGGAGGTAGATTTCATAGATGATAAGTAGGGGATAAAAAATATTTCCACCTTAAAGTTAAGAAAAACTTCATATTTACTCAATACGACAACGGTTGCATGTGAAAAAAAGTTTCACATATTTAGCATTCGCAAGCCCCATATTCGTACAATTCCAACAATATTTTGGTCATCCCTTGCCATAAGAGTTGATCTATCAAAAATTGTACCCGACAAAAGTTTCAGGTATGTTTAGAGAACTAACGACCACTTTAAACCGATTCGATACTGTGCCTATTAAGGGAGGTATGCTATTTTTGTCTTCGAAACCCCATTTTTTCCACCCGCTGGGCCAATGATTCGCGATATCAAAAAACTTTACTTTAAGTTTTAGTTTAATTTACTATAAGTTTTAGGCCCTTTTCCAAAGAATAGTAGAAACTTTAAACAAATTCGATATTTTACTTAATAAGAAAGTTATAGCGATATTTTGTATTGTTTTTTTTTTTTGGTCGTCCCTTCCCGTAAAGGTTGGTCATATCAAAAATTGTTTTATACAAACGTTTCAGGTAATGTTTAGAGTTTAGAGGACTAACGACCACTTTAAACCATTTGATACTGTGCCTAATAAGGGAAGTATGATTTTTTTTTGTCTTCAAAACTCCATTTTTATCACCTCCTGGGCCCAATGGTTGGTGATATAAAAAAACTTTACTCATATAAGATAAGTTTTAGACTCTTATCCAAAGAATAGTAGGAACTTTAAACGAATTTGTTATTTTACTTAAGATGAAAGTTATAGCAATATTTTATTTTTTCGAAGAAGCCTCCTATTTCCACCTACATGGTTCGATTTTGCCATTAACGAACCTAACCGAGATTCTGGATCGTTATATGTTACGTATCAATTTGAAAGTGATTGGCGCTAAATTACGGCAGTTATCGTGTCCACAAGAAAGGGAAATATGTATATAAAGTTTTGTACTGCCGGTGGTTTTTGGGTCTGGAAGATGTGAAACACGAAGATATGTCGAAACTTTCCGGAAATCGAATCGTGATACCCATTACAATAGGTTGCTTTCTTTACCAAAACTACACTTAAATTCAGTCAACGTTTAATAAAACCAGTTGTAAAAGAATTATTAAAATCATCCCAGTAATTCTACGGGTGGCCGGAAAGTCACCGTACCCATTTTTAAAGTTAGAACTAAGATTTTGTAATGAGTTATAAATGAAAAATGCGATATAATAATGAATTAATTTATTTACTCATTTAATACGTAGTATTAATTTTAATCTTCCATTGGGTCTGTGTATTCGCCTTCACGTTGCACGCACAATTCTATACGTCGCCACGTCCTCTGTGACATGCGACAGAAAATTTCTAGTGCTACATTAGGGAAGGCGTCTCTCACAGCGTCACGCAAGTCCTCATTTGTGGTGTAGCAACGTGCAGACACGTGTGCCTTGATAATTCCCCATAATGAATTTTCTGATGTGGTGAGATCAGGACTTTGTGGTGTCCATGATAACGGAGCTGGTGACGCAGGAGTACCGCGGCCAATCCAACGTCCTGGAAAGTTTTCATTCAGAAATGCGCGGACTGATATTTCAAAATGTGCAGGTGCTCCATGCTGCTGCAATCATACTCGTTTCATAAAAGATCCTTCTCTTGAAACTGTGGTATTAAAATTACCTCCAACATCTCTAAATAAGTTTGTGCATTCACTGGTCCGTCAAAAAAATTAAGACTAAACAAATGACGAGCTATCATTCTAGGCCATATCATGACGTGGGGTGAATTTCTTTTCAACTCTTTCGCCCAAAATAACACATTTATGGCACGTGAAGTGCGATAGATTGCACATCAGTAAAAATCACCTTTCCACGATGCGCTGCAGCGGGACGCAGGATGCAATGCGACGTTCTATACCTGCATCTGACAGTTAATTGATGAACATCGGACGAAATGGCTTAACTTTCAAGTGCTTTTTCATATGGTCTTGCATTGACGTCTGCGGTATAAGAAGTTCAGCTGACCGTTTACAAGCTGATTTCATTGGGAATTGTTCAATGAAGACTGCAACAGCAGCACATATTTCTAACCGCGTTAACTTTCATCCATTCCGCGGCCTACTTTAACACAGCCTAATTCAAACGCACGTTTTCCCCAAGCCAACATTGCTGCTTTTCGTGGTGGCAGCTTATTAAAGCGTTGTCGAAAATATATCATTAATTAGCTTCATTGTTTGATTCATATGTTGTCGTTCATGAACCCATACATTTGACAATAACCGCTTCTCGACGCTGTAACTACTTGTGTCAGCCATTTTAGCTCAACTGTCTTTTACTCAGAGTGTGCGACGTTGTAAAAAACTGCTGCCAACCGACCCCGACGAAAATACCTTACGTTCTAAACACATATTTTTTATTTACTTTAGGGGTACGGTGACTACCCGGCCACTGTAAAATTTTATATAAACGACAATACACACAAATTTACACATATGAAAATTTTGATTAATATGCAGTACAAATATTTGTAAGTAGTCTAATGATTTATTTAACTAATTATTTTTAAATCTATAATACTCGCCATCGGTAAAATAGGCATAACAATAATTCGATATTATGCATTAAATTTTTTAATTAAACGGGAACTTCGAACACGATATAAAGTGTGGTATAAATTCATACATTTTTATTGTAACATAATTTATTAAACTCGTAAACAATCGGCAAGCATCTTCGTTTTTTATGAGAAATAACTCTATAAAATACTAAATTTTATATTGAATGTCATTATTTAAAGGAATACGTTTATTACTTTTTTCTTTATAAAATATTAAAGCTGAAATCTCAGTTTTAAATACAGTATAGAATAACAGAACTTTGTGCTTTCAGATATTGTTTTAAAGGAAATTTTTATGTTAAAAATCTTTAAAAATGCTGAAAGTTTCTAAGAAACGGTTAAAATTCTAAGCGCTTCTATTGTTCAAGGTTAAATCATTTGACAAAGTAATTTACAAGGAAAGGCTTCAGTATGATTTTTACATCATTTCACCTGTATTTACTTCATAGTTTTAGGCTAAAATGAAAACTACATTTGTTAAAATCTTTATAAAATGCTGTCCTTCCTAATAAAAATACAATAGAGACTATCATCCATAAGTATAATATTAATTAACGACCATCTAATCATTACCAGTTGTATTCATTGTTTACTTAACTTCATTGATATTTTAATATTTACTAAACTACTTCTGAACTGATAAGCAAGATCTGGTCAATTGGGACTACCTGATGAATTTTTCTTATCGCTAATTTTATGTTTATCATTAGATTTCCTAAGTGAAAAATTAGAAGTTACCAGACTTATTTCATTCAAAAGTTGTAATCTGTTTAATTAGTGAATAAAAATAATTTATATTTGCGGTCAGTGATATCACACAGGCACCGCACACACACACACACACACACACACACACACACACACACACACACACACACACACACACACACACACACACACACACACACACACACACACACACACACACACACACACACACACACACACACACACACATACACACAAAACGTATGAATGGATATCTTTGGAGGGCTTGCATACGTTAGTGTAGATTATGTTTGGTTTAAATTTAAACTTCCTTTTTTATTAAAAGCTTTTATTTAACTTGCTTTAGGAATAATCAAATCTTGCAACTGCTGTATCTTTTGATCTATCGTATGAAAGTCAACGAAATTTGGTACATGTATTCGATGTGTAAAAATAAATATTTAAAATTTTTTTTTGTCTTAAAAAAATACAAAATAAATTACATAAATATATTTGTTTACATATAAAAAATTATTTTTTAAAGAAGTATTTATTTAACTAATATTAATATTAACATTAATAAAAAAAGGAAACAAATTAGAAAAATCCTCTAAAAAGTAAAAAATAAGAATTAAATCAAATTGAGAATTTTAAACAAAAAATATAATACATTAACAAATATAAAAATGTACTGAAAAGTAGAAAATTAATTAACCAATAAATAACCAATAAATAAATGTAATAATTATTCAATTTTAAAAGTAATGAAAATATTTAGTTAAATAAAAGCGTGGCGCAGTTTTTATAACAATCCTTTCGAATAAATATTTGTAGACATTTGCTGTATTTTAAAATATATTTTTTGTTTAACGAGGTTGTTTATATATGTATATACTTTATTTATCTGTAATAAAATAACTCAAGTTTTAATTCTTTGATGGTTCAAATTTGCACCGAGATGACCTTTAAGGGTTAATAAGATTAAAAATAAAAATTAAATTTAGAAATCTTGCACAAAGTTATTACATTTTGACGGTAATCTGAAAAATTATTAATTATTAGCATTATTATAATTGTAATCGTAATTATTATGAACTCATTAAATAAAAATTCATAACTAATTAAAATGAAACTTTTAGCGGAAAGAGTGCGTTTAATTTGCCTTGGATTACAACCAGAATTCGAAGATGAACTTCAACTATGTGAGAACACGTACAAAGAAAGCGAGTGGGTGAATTTTCCCAGATTGTTACTTGTAGCTCGTCAGTCTCAACTAGAGAGGTTCCAGCAGACCTTTCCACCTCCTCGCCTCGTTATTAAAAATGAAAATTAATTGTTGTAAACAGAAATTTTGTGTTTTAAATAAATTATAAAAACTGCTAAATTATAAAAAAATAAAGAATAAATTATTTTCACTAAAATAATTGGGCTAAGTTGCGAATCTGCTAAAAATTAAACATATATGTTTATCTTTTCAAATTAAAATTTGATAATGGCAGAGAAGAATTATAATGTATATAAATAAAAATGTAAATGTTCGTTTGTTCAAAATCTTAAATCTCCAAAAGCTCTTCACCGATTGCTTTGAAATTTTGACACAACGTTGTATTCGAATACGCGCGTTTTTATATACCTACTATTTATATACCTAAGATGTCACACCTAGGTAAATCATGTTTTTTTTTTTAAAATAGCGCTATCTGTTGGATGTAAAAGCAACACTCATTATATTAAATATTTTACGATTCCATTTCAATGTTTTCGATATGTGTGTCCGCTATAGACTAAAAACTACTGAACCGATTTACGCGCAGGGAAAAAGGGAAAAATCGGAAAAGTTAAAAGGGAAGAAGGGGAAAATGAAAAAAATAAAAAAAAGGGAAAACGGGAGATAGGAAAAACGGAGAAAGGAAATGGAACGGGAAAGAAGATAAAATAAAAGGGAAAAAGGGGGAAGGAAGATTAAGGAAAAAGAAATGGCGGAAGGAGCAATAAAAGAGGAGGAAAGGGGAAATAGAGAAAGGGAATATGGCAAAATGAACATGGGGAAAATAAAAATGGGGAAAAGTAAAAGGGGGAAAAGGGAAAGTTTAAATTTTAGGAAGTTCCGTAATATTCATTTTTTAATGTTTTATCAAACTTTCAATTTTCATTTAATCTATATATATATATACTCAAATCTAACAACAGCGAAGCACTGACGGGTCTGCTAGAAATAATAATAATAATAATTATTGTTATTTATTTAGGCAATAACAACACAGGCCTTATTGTTACTGGCCCCCTTATTGTTACTGACTGATAATAAATGAATTTTGTAGCATGTGAAAAATGATAAGCATGATCGAGATTCGAACCCGGGATTTCCGTATGAAAGGCCAAGACGCTACCACTCCGCCAGGGAGATCAGCGATTATAATAATAATTATTATATGGTTACTTCAATACAGAGCATCTTTAATGGAATTATTTTTCTAATAATGATTTATAATAACGGTATTATTATAAAAAATATATGTGTTTTTACTGATAAAGTAGTGTGTAAAACGAAAATATTTTAACTGTTCTTATCTTTTATTTGTCATATAAACCCATAAAAATAGTCACATAACTTTTAAAGATGACGAAAAGATACTTTTTACTACCTCTTATTTATAATTTACGTTTACTTAATTGTATTATTTATCAATAATATTATTATCTACTTATTTCTTATATTTTTATCATACTAAAACTGAAAATAAAATAATTGATAAAATTTGAATCATTTGGTGTATTTAATACGGTTGCAGAATTTTCGATAATTTTATGTATTATAAAATCCCATAACATGTACAGATTAATACAGATTACCATATTATCTCCGGCATATCACTGATTCCTAAATCATTTTGGACGTTAGGCTGTACATGAGTTTAGTTGAACACATTCATTAATCATATTCCATGTTAGAGTATTATACAGTATATTTCATACTTTGGTTTTAGAATTTGAATGATTTTGACAGGGTACATATCAGAAGGCTTAACGAACAGCAAAAAATAAAGATAAAAATGTCATAGGCAGCTGCACTTTTACTCCCTAACCACTATCCACTAGTCCCTCATGATGTCCTGCTGTCGTTAAACTATCTGAAAGGATCAGAACGGAATACTTTTTCATCCACATTAAAATGTATCGTCCGTTTTTTAAAAAATATTCGTTAAGAATATTTTTTAAAAAATCTAAAATTTTAAAATGAATAGATCAGATGAGATCTACAAAAAAGATATCAGTCCAGTTGAGAATTTCTTAAACCGATATCATTTTATCAAAAGTTTTAAATTTTATAGTTGATTGTGTAATTCTTAGATCAAAATTATATTAGCTATGTGATTTTCCGTTGAAGAAAAGAAGGAAAAACCCGTTTTGAAAATTTTGTATCATTTAAAACATAAATTAATATTCTTTCATAAAAAAATGAAGTTGTAGAACTAACTTGTTACCCAACTATTATGACTTAAAAATCAGTTGATGAAAAACTCAAAGAAGCTACTCATAAAATCCTCAGAATCCAAAAGGTTTGATTTATTTTATTTCAATTTAGCATAGCAGCAATTCTTAAAAATTATAACAGTATATATATATATATATATATACATATTATAAAAAATAAGAATAAGAATTTAAAGTTATTTTAATTCTATTCCTAGAATAGAAAACATGGACTACATTTCTTTTACTTTCCCGGCAAAAATAGGTAGAATACCTATATTAAACTGAGATTATGATGATCATGTTAAAAATGGGGTATTGAATTTTTTGCAATCTTTTTTATGTTTTAGGATCCACCTAGTTCATCTAAGCCAAAGAAACATATGTATGTGCGTACGTATGTACGTACGTACGTGTGTCACGCAACTTTTGGCCTTTCATCTCAGAATTGACCAAATCGATTTTCTTCAAAATTGGTTCAAATATTTTTATATATGGGTCACTGATCATATTAATTTTTTTGTAAATTTGTTAAGGGGGTGGCGGATATTATGAAAAAACTATTTAGATTTTTTTTAGAGGAATTTTAGAGAAAAACTTATTAAAGTAAATTTCTTACCTACAATGCAGATATAATTAAACAAAAAACTTTTTTCAAAAAATCAACCCCTTTCTTAAAACTGAATAAATGTATTTTGTTCTTTTGTCTTCATCTTCCTTCAGTTTAAATCTTTTTCAAACCCTTTTGAAAGTTTATAATTCATTAATAGAACTATCAAAAGTTCTATTAATGAGAACTTTTGATAATTAAAGTTCTCATTATCGAAGGTCAAGTCTAAAATTATTTTAAAATGACTCCGGACCTAAAGAGAAGTTTTTTTGAAAATCTTCTTGCTTTCTTATTTTAACCTTTATTGGTAGTGGGAGAAGTTTGATTTTGGAAAAAACTTACTTAAGAAAATTTGTTTAACCTATATTTGAATCTTTTAGAAAAATGTTTCTTAAAATTTATTACACACCTATAAAAAAATATATATTCTGTTTTATAGATCTTAACTCTTAAATTTTGTTATTAATAGCTGGGAAAGTCATACCGTACTTTGCCAGCTTTATTAAAAAATCCTTACTTTTTAAAACTATTTTCCCAGTCTTTTATGGCAAGTAAGTTGTATTTTTATTAATCTCTCTGTCTTGTTAATTTAATTTTTTTGGGTTACCTTGAAATTTCATATCAAACCGGCTTTTAAAATGTGTATTTATCAGTGCCTTTATCTTCGTTAAAAGTTGTAATAACAAATCTGAAGTTAGCTAACTGAATGCACTGCAGTAAAAATATTCTAGCAAGAGACTTTCTTACTAAAAAAATAGTTACTGTCGTATGAAAAACAAATTATACCACAATATTCTTACCTATTGTTTCATTCCAGCAGTTACAAAACCAGGAAGAATTGAAATAAAATTCTTCCTTTTTTTATTTATGCTTGTATATTGAATATCACAGAATATAACAAGGGCATCAGGAATAACAAAATCCTCTTTTTTCCTTTGTTAAATATTACAAGAGGTTTTAGTTGTATAGGTACACGGTTGAACATCCGATATACCGTCGAAGTGAGAATATGAAATGGAATAAAAGAAAAGAACGAAGTGACGGGTGGATGGGAGAAGTCGTTTGGGGTAATATAAGAATGAGGGGAATAAACATCCCTCGTGACAAGTGCAATGTCATATTCACCCTAACTACAACACAACATCCCCAACATTCATTCAACAAAAACCACCCGACCGCCCCCATAGCTTCCAGATTGTTTCAACACCGGCATTTGGCTACCCTTCCGCTCTTTCCCCTTACTGGTATAAACTAAAATGGAAGGGGTCTGTGAACAATGAACTGCAAAGCAATTTTCCTGCCTGGCCCTAGTCGGTATGAAGATGGAAATGTTATCGACAATAGTTCCAACCTTGATAATATTGTGTAATGAGTAGATCCACGCGGTCAGTTGTCTGACCGACCGCAGAATAGAAACCAGTATTGAATATTAGCTATATAACGTGTACGCCATGCACAAATTAATAAGAAAAATCATTGTAGATAATACTTTATTAAAATAATTAATATTTTAAGAAATAATTAAAAAACATAGTGTAATAAAAATGTTTTTAAAGTATTGATTTTTTTTTTAACCAGCCTCTAAAATGAAGAACCATAATTCGTGCGTATCTTTTTTTATTTTTATTTAGTATTTTACAAACCTAAGTTTTAATAAACAGACCGATTTTGACGATTATTTTTTTCATTTGTAGCGAATTTTTGTGTGGTAATCCCACGGTAAGTTTTATCTATAAAAGTAAGAAATGTTTTTGAACAAAACATTACATGTCTACAAATATATTTAAAGATATTTTACATTTTTTTTTTTTTTGCTTTCTTCATTGTTTGGCAGTAGTTTGTTGTAGGTTAATTATACATAACTTGATGTCATTCTGTGCACGAAGTACTTTCATGCAAAAAATTAATCGGAGAAGTTAGGATAAAATAAAAGGTATTTCCGTAATTTTTTTCTTAGAGAGAGAATTAAGTTACACTCAGTAACAGTGTTTTACTCCACTTTTCTACATTCCATTTCTTATTTTTATAATGAAAGCAAAATATTAAACATATGTCTATAGTTTTTTAAACCTCTTCTTTTCTTTCTTTGCTTTTTTTTACAATTCACAAATTTTTCATCATTGTTTTTCTTACGAATGCTTTTTTTTATTTTTGAAGGACTAACTATATTTTAACTAAAGTTAAAAAAAATGTTAACTGAAATAAAAAAACAATATATTAAGATTAAAAAACGGAGTTTTAATAACGGGTGATGGTAAAGTCGCGTCACTCAAATGACAAAAAATTGTTTTTTAGAAAGTCTTTTTATTAATTTACAAAATAATATTAACATTTAAAAAAGTATTACTTACAAGTTTATAATAACTGCTCGAAATGTCCACCACGATTTTCAGTGCATGCATCAACGTGTTTTCTTACATTGTGTACGATCTTTTTCAGTGTAGCATCTGTGATATTTGATATACAGTCCTCATTATTTTGTTTAAGTTCATCAAGTGTATGTGGGTTGTTTAAGTACACATTATCTTTCAAAAAGCCCCACAAATAAAACTCGGGAGAGCATAGATTACGAGAAATTATCTGGTCATCGAAGAAATTGCATTCTGCTATTGTTTAAACTGCATGATTATTTCTTGATACCGTTCAGCTGCGATGGTCTCAGAAAAAAAGAATAGATCCGACAATTTTCCGACGAGATACACCACACCACAAGCCAATTTTTTGCGAATGTGATGTCTGTTTATGCAACACATATGAGTTCTCTGAAGACCGTATTCTGTAATTTGACTGTTAACATATCCGCTAAGATAAAACCAAGCTTCATCGCTGAAAAAACCTTCTCTAGAACAAATATGTCATTTTGAATGAAACTTCTAGCCACCGAGAACAGGCTAGATGACAGTAACGAAAACCCGATAGAATTTTGTTTTCTACAACTGGTCTTAAACTAAAAATATTGAAAATGAACCTAATTTGTTAATTTATTTACGATTATTTAATATTTTCAAGAAATAAATAAAAATAAAGCCCGTTGGTCGCGTGACATAAAACACCAATCAGATCTTATGACGTCATGTCCTGCAAAACGTCAGATTATTGTTTACGGCGGGCTATTTGGTTTCTTGATTTTGTGCTCTAAAACACATTTTTTCGCGTGTTATACGATTTTACAATCAACAATTTGTTTGGAGTTTTAACGGTAGTACTTTCACACTGAGGCACTACATAGTACTTGTAAAACTTGGAATTAATTATTGAATTAGTAATTTTCGAAACACCTGAAACACTCCACTAAACATCTGATTGTTTTCTAAGGCGTGACGTCATACGAGAGGCCATACAGTTTGGAGCATTGTAGCGGGAAAATTTTAATTGGTTTATAAAAATGCAAAATACAACGTGTAAAGACCGTGAGGCATAATATAAACCGGTTTCTCAAAAACAGTCAACTAACCTATACTGCTTTCGTTTCTTGGACTTGATGACTTACATTAATCCGATACGTATGTAATTTTTATTACTTTATTAGCCTTATGAACACTTCCGTAAGATAGCCCAATCTGGTTAAAAAGTTTTTGAACAGATATTTTTGGAGATCGAAGAAGTGTTTCATTTATCGTCTTCAGACTGTCGTCAGTTAAAACACTTGGATGGCCGGTACGCTTACGATCATGCACACCACCTGCATCCCGAAAACGATTAAATTAACGACATGTACTGGATTTATTTGATACATTAGCATCAGGAAAAGCATTTAAAAAATATTCTTAACACTTAGCGTACGATTTCGATTTGCAGTAACTCACAACAATAAAGACGAGTTGTTCTTGCGTAAAAGACATTGCTGCTCGGACTAAACAAACTGCGTGGAGCCACGCCCACTGTTGTCCGGAGGCGTAATCTAGCGTTGCTGCCATACACTATTCTGTCACACAAAAAATTACCCTAATTAAAATATCTTTTACAAATTTAACTGTTACTCCTACAAAGCAAAAAAAATTCGGTTGCGTGATTTTACGATCACTCTGTATTAGCCGTTTGAGGCTCGCTTCGCTCATCGTTCCCTACTAGCCAGAAGGCTCCGCCCCCTGGTCCCCCGCAGAGTTCATCACCCTCATGATAGTGAGAATAACTTTAATAAAAACACAATTTAAGTATTCAGGCTTTATAGAAACCTGAAAAAGAAACTAAATTACAAACACAGTATAGTAGTAACTACAACTTGTTTCTGTTGCCATGGTGACATAAATATAACAATGAAGAAAAAAGATTGCTTTTTTTGTAAGGAATATCTTTAATTGAAAACTTCACCCCCAAGGAGGTAGGACCTCGATCTATGGTTTAAAATCTTCCCTGGGATAACTAGACTAGAACCTGAAAATCTGAAAGCAATCTGTTGGTTGGTTCTCGCGTGATGTCAGAACAAACAGACAAAAAGACAGGCTTTATCTGTAACGGAATACCAATTTCAACAGCAAAATTACACTGATTTCATACTGTAAACTCTTAAAAAAATTTAAAAAATCAAAAAAATCGATTTTTTAATTCTTAAATTTCGAATTTTTTTAAGTAAAATTAGGGATTAGTAAATTGCTGGTAGTTGTTTTTATTTGATTACGGAATTTAATAAAGAATTGAAACGTATCATGGTTTTGTTCTTTGTACATTTTCATTTTTTAAAGATTTATTATAACAATTTGAGCTGTAAAAATACGTTCTAATATCATTAAACAATAGACTTCTTACAAACACAAAAAATAATTATTAATTAAACATCTTCGTTTAAGTTATTTTCTCCATAGTCTGCTACAACTTATAGTTGTAAGAATTGGATTCTTTATTAAAATCTGAAATTGTATTTTGTGTGCCAATTACAAAAAAATGTCCTGTTCTCGAGGAAAATTAAAAAAAAAATATCTTGAATCACAGTTGCCATCATATTTAACTAGAGGTGATTATAGCTTGAACAAACTGAGGCCGACCATTCCTGAGACGGGTGGTTAATTGAAACCAAAACGCCAAAAAACCACCGTTATCCACGATCTAGTATTTAAATCCCTGTAAAAGTTTTATTAGGGTTTGAATCCGAGAACTGTCGACTTCGAAATCGGTTGATTTACGATGAGGAGTTTACCACACTCTAAACTATCCCGGTGGATTAAATTAGTTGTTTTTAAAGTTTTTTATGTTTATATATAACATCCAATATTTGTTAAATACAACTCATCCTGAAAAAAAGGATTTTATTACATTTTGGTTTCAATCTTTCACAAATCCCTTAACGGTTTATAAAACGAGCTTTTCAAACAGTTTTTAAAACATTTCCTTTTACTGAAACAGTATGGATTTATTGATGCGTTTTTAAATAATACTTATTTTATGAAACAGAATTTTTTTGATTTATTAGTTTAAAATGTAATTAACTATAAAACAATTAATGCTACAAAATTTTATATTGTTCTACGTATCACTTTTATTAATTTATTTAATACTTTCACACAGTTGGATCCTTACATATATTATTTTTATATATTAATTTAAATTATATTTTTCTCTTTTCTGTTCATTAATTCTTTATTTTGTGATGTTCTGTTCAAATTTTTTCTCGGTTTTTCTTTCTTCTGAAAAATGCAAGTGAATACATTTTCTGTTATAAGTGAAATATCACCCCTTTACCAGATCTGACACGAATATAAATAAATAAATATATATATAATGTAAATCCTTGAAAGTAGCTATTTCTATGGGAAATAACGTTGAGAAACAGTATGGTATATTATACATGACCTGATTTTGGTAAACTGTAGAATCACAGATAAAGAATTGCCGAGAAAGTGATGATAAAACAGGGTATGCGTTCGTTCGGTTTGTAATATTCATGAGCAGTTGGGTATGGAGAAGCTGTTATGGAATAGTTGACGATCGAGTAGAGTTCAATATCTGAATTCCAACGAGAAATGAAAGAGAGCAATCCATTGTCGGTTTAGCAGCACTTTGAGTTAATTATTTTCATTGATTAGTATGTATAAATAGAAAATTTGTCTGAATGTATCTTTCTGTAGATTTTCTGATATAATCAAGATGCTGTGATCCAATTTCAGTGATTTTTATCTACGCATTTATTGAACGTCGAAAACGATTTTAGGTTTAAATTTATTATTGTATATTCTAACAACTGGTGATATAGATCGAGAAACTGCTGCATTTTATCGCGTTATTTTTTAAAGACATTTTGAGCTGAAGAAAACAACAAATGTAAGATAACTGGAAAATATAAATGTGAAAAATATACACAAGAAAAGTTGTGTTTTATGGTATTAAATGAAATAATGTATTACGACAATAATACGAGTATATCTACACAATCGTATATAGTTTTTTTATTGTCATAATTTAAAATTTAAAGATATTCAGAATTTTCGTTTGGTTTTTTTATTTATACGTATAGATCAAATTTTAAAGATATGAGTGATTTAATAAAATAAATAATATTACGAATATTTTTCAAAATTTTTAAAAACTTGCTTTGTTCTTTTTAGTCATACTTTAATCAAATTATTATCATAGGTTGCATTATTTTAATTTGGATTTCAAAAGATAACATCATATTTGCAATATATTTATAAAATATCAGTATATGTATATATATATATATATATGTCGGAGAATAAAGTACAGTGGAGTATCTTCCGACAAAACGATGAGAATATTCTTTATAATATCTGTATTTTTAGTAGTTTTAAGAAATGTACTATTACTTGTAATGTTTTGTAAAATAAGGTTTAAATTGTTTTATTGCGGTAGGCTTAGGCCTAGGTAGGCACATGGTTGTCAACGTAGTCGGGATCCCAGGACGATAGGGGTATCATAAAATTAATAAGGAAAAGGAAATATGCAGTAGGTATATTATTTGAGAATATTGAGAAAAGGTAGTCTTGCTTTGGAACCCAGATCGAACAGACGTCCTGGTGGTCGCGAATTCGTTATTTCCCTGAGCCTCGGTCTATCGCAAGTTGTTTTAGTATTGTTTGAGTTCTAAATTAAATTAATCTTATATTATGATTCGTGTACTGCTGAGTTATTGATGGGTGATAGTTATCATTTGTAATTGTTTCATTGTACGAGTTGTCTACTCATTTTTATTGGTTGAGCTTTATTATAGTCTTATATATTCTCCACTTGTAATAATAAAAGTGAGTGAAACACAAAACGTTGAATCCCTGACAAATCTCCCCGCCTCTCCGACATCAGAAGTGGGATCGTCTCCATCTGGTCCATCACCTGATCAGTGGAATACATTGTTTGAGTTTATGAAGTGTTGTATGCAAAAGCCATTATCGACAAAGAAAAGTGTTGCGTTACCACGATTTAATCCAGAGAGTGCGGGATCGGATTCTGTTGCTTGGTGCTCTGCAGCAGAACTGTGTCTATTAGAAAATCCTCTTCATCGCGCAATGTGACGTGTTTCAAATGTGGGGTAGCTGGTCATATTGCGCCAAACTGTACGGCTCCAGGTAGCAGCCGTAGCGGTCCAGGGAACAACAAGGAGAATGGTAGCGTCGAACGCCGTGTGAATCTTTGCACAGTTGCAGCTCCTCCTGGTATTCTAAACCATCTTGGTGAGTCGTTTCCATATTGTTTTGATTCAGGAGCGGAATGCTCATTAATAAAGGAATCGATAGCGATTAAGTTTTCTGGACGTAGAATTAATGAATTAATAATTTTGAAAGGCATCGGAAATGTTGTAGTAAATTGTAGCATGCAAATTTTATCTATTGTAATTATGGATTTGTTTACATTAGAGATTCTTTTTCACGTTGTCCCAGATGAATATTTGAGTTATAATATTTTAATTGGTCGAGAAATTTTGAGCTTGGGTTTTGAAGTAAATATTTCTCAAAATAATTTTAAAATCTGTAAATCTAAAGTAGTAAATGAATGTAGTAAATCCGAAATTATAAATTTTGATAATTGCAGATACGATAGAAGAAGCGTTTGAAAGACTTCGAGTGGTATTAAAAATTCTTATAGATGCGGGATTCTCATTTAATTTTTCAAAATGTTCTTTTCTCAAAACATCTGTTTCATACCTTGGGTATGAGATTCAAGAAGGACAAGTTCGTCCAAACCCTCGTAAAATAAACTCTTTAAAAATGTTACCCGCTCGAAGGACCGTTACTCAGCTTAGACAGTTTATTGGCCTTGCATCTTATTTCCGACGGTTTGTCCCTAAGTTTTCACAAATCATGAAACCATTATATGCTCTTACCTCAGGTAAAAAATATATTGAGTGGACTGAGACACATGAAAACGCCCGACAAAAAGTAATTCATACTTTGACCAACGAACCCGCCTTAATTATCTTTGACCCGGATTACCCTATAGAACTGCATACCGATTGGTACGGAGCAATACTCATGCATAAAGTAGACGGTAAAAATAAAGTTATTGAATACTTTAGTAAAAGGACAAGCCCAGCTGAGTCCAGGTATCATTCTTACGAACTCGAAACTATGGCCGTTGTTAAATCTATTAAACATTTTCGGTATTACTTGTAAACTCTCTAAAGCTCAGTCAGGTAAAATTCAAGCTGAATTACATCCCATCCCTAAGACCCGCATACCTTGGCATACTGTGCATATAGATATTATAGGTAAATTGAGCGGTAAAAATAATACTAAAGAATACATTATTGTTATTATAGATGGTTTTACCAAATATGTTTATTTACATCACACCAGAAAAATTGACTGTAATAGTGTTATTAAAGCTTTAAAGGCTTCAATATTTATATTGGGAGTTCCCGCTCGTGTGATTGCCGATCAAGGTAGATGTTTTACTGGGAAAGATTTTAAAGACTTTTGTAAATCTTTAAATATTAATTTACATTTAATAGCTACAGGTACTAGTAGGGCAAATGGTCAAGTAGAGCGTGTAATGAGTACGTTAAAAAATATGTTCACTGCTGTTGAGTCTAATAATCGTCCATGGCAAGACGCCATTGGTGAAGTTCAGCTAGCTTTAAACTCAACCGCGAATCGTATTACCAAATCTAGTGCGTTAGAATTATTAATTGGTAAGAAGGCAAGACCTTACGGGTTGTTAGTTGATGACAACGAAAATGAATTTGATATCTCTAATGTAAGACAACGAGCGATTGAAAGTATAGAGGAAAATGCTAATTATGAGAAGATTAGATTTGATAAAAATAAAGCGAAGGTTAATAAGTTTAAAATAGGAGATCACGTTTTGATTAAGAACGAAGAACGTAATCAAACGAAACTCGATAGGAAATTTAGAGGTCCATTCGTAGTAACAGAATTACTTGATAACGACAGGTACACACTAAAATCTTTAAGTAGTAGTAGAAGTTATAAGTATAGTCATGATAAGTTGAGAGAAATGCCTGAGAATTATATTCCTAATGAGTTGGATGTTTCCTCGGACAATGAAAGTTGTGCCGAGGAGACTGTTGATGTTGGTCCTGAAACAGGGACTATGGTTTAAAAAGAGACCACCAATGACGCAATGCACTAATGGCTGGCAGCAGGTCGTGGACCTGGCATTTTTATTTTTCGCACATGCATCAGTGTGTAGTCGTAACTGCAAACTAAATTACTGGCTAATGTTAGTTTGATCAGGGCGCGATGGGCACCTGATGATGTGTCGGGCAGGTAGTTGTGGCAACTACAGAATATGTATGATACTGTATGTGGCATACAGGGTAGCCTAGAGATAGTGCAGAGTTCTATTGGTGAAGGAAATAAAATCTTATTTGACAGTTAAATGATAAGGAATAATGATTGATGGCTTTTCGATCTCTTGAGTACTGTACGATGACTATTTAGGATAATGAATAATTAATGGATTTCTGTTACTCGAGAGGACTTCTGAATCTATCTTTTGTACTTTAACTATTGTAAAATGCTTTATAATGACCGAGGTCAGTTGAAAACAAAAATTGAAATACCACTGTAACTCAATGTTTTAGATACACCCGAGGGCGTGTGATTATCAGAATGGCCGTGTCGGAGAATAAAGTACAGTGGAGTATCTTCCGACAAAACGATGAGAATATTCTTTAGAATATCTGTATTTTTAGTAGTTTTAAGAAATGTACTATTACTTGTAATGTTTTGTAAAATAAGGTTTAAATTGTTTTATTGCGGTAGGCTTAGGCCTAGGTAGGCACATGGTTGTCAACGTAGTCGGGATCCCAGGACGATAGGGGTATCATAAAATTAATAAGGAAAAGGAAATATGCAGTAGGTATATTATTTGAGAATATTGAGAAAAGGTAGTCTTGCTTTGGAACCCAGATCGAACAGACGTCCTGGTGGTCGCGAATTCGTTATTTCCCTGAGCCTCGGTCTATCGCAAGTTGTTTTAGTATTGTTTGAGTTCTAAATTAAATTAATCTTATATTATGATTCGTGTACTGCTGAGTTATTGATGGGTGATAGTTATCATTTGTAATTGTTTCATTGTACGAGTTGTCTACTCATTTTTATTGGTTGAGCTTTATTATAGTCTTATATATTCTCCACTTGTAATAATAAAAGTGAGTGAAACACAAAACGTTGAATCCCTGACAAATCTCCCCGCCTCTCCGATATATATATATATATATATATAAAGATGCTACGATTTGCTGATGATATAGTAATTCTAGCCGAGAGTAAAAAGGATTTAGAAGAAACAATGAACAGCATAGATGAAGTCCTACGCAAAAACTATCGCATGAAAATAAACAAGAACAAAACAAAAGTAATGAAATGTAGTAGAAATAACAAAGATGGTCCACTGAATGCGAAAATAGGAGGAGAAAAGATTATGGAGGTAGAAGAATTTTGTTATTTGGGAAGTAGAATTACTAAAGATGGACGAAGCAGGAGCGATATAAAATGCCGAATAGCACAAGCGAAACGAGCCTTCAGTAAGAAATATAATTTGTTTACATCAAAAATTAATTTAAATGTTAGGAAAAGATTTTTGAAAGTATATGTTTGGAGTATCGCTTTATATGGAAGTGAAACTTGGACGATCGGAGTATCTGAGAAGAAAAGATTAGAAGCTTTCGAAATGTGGTGCTACAGGAGAATGTTAAAAATCAGATGGGTGGATAAAGTGACAAATGAAGAGGTATTGCAGCAAATAGATGAAGGAAGAAGCGTTTGGAAAAATATAGTTAAAAGAAGAGACAGACTTATAGGCCACATACTAAGGCATCCTGGAATAGTCGCTTTAATATTGGAAGGACAGGTAGAAGGAAAAAATTGTGTAGGCAGGCCACGTTTGGAATATGTAAAACAAATTGTTAGGGATGTAGGATGTAGAGGGTATACTGAAATGAAACGACTAGCACTAGATAGGGAATCTTGGAGATCTGCATCAAACCAGTCAAATGACTGAAGACAAAAAAAAAAATATGAATGAAGACGAAATTTTGTCAAATTTGAAACACCACGAAAACTCCCGTAAAAAGTTTTTGTCCTTTTTTTTATGTCAAACGGCTATCGGATTTGTCATCTGAGTCCCAAAAACCCCGAATAGCCGTTTTGGCGATTTTGCAGTTTTTTACTCCCGCACGCTTAATTTACCCTCATACGGAGGGATGTTTTCAAAAATAATGGTGGAATATTTTATTGTCATCTGACCTTAGTAACTGTGCAAATTTTCATCAATCAGCAGTATCAGGAAGTATGTTAAATTAAGGATGCAAGATTTGAAGACAAGTATAAAAAAAAAAACATTGTAAGTTAAAGAAAAGCAAAAAAAAAATATTCCTTGTAAGTAAGCAAGCAAAGAAATTTTCCGTAGAAAGCGGTATTTATGTATTTATTTTTTTTATTTAAAACATTTCTTTTACAAATTCATGAAGAGATTAAAATTTTATTCTGTATACTTTTTCTTTTCTATTTTATTATGATCTGCATTATTTGAAGAGAATCTAAAGAAATAAAAAAAAAAAAATAGTGATTCACTAGATTAGTAAAAAGATAGGAAAGTGAGTTTTGAATTATATTCTATGCTTACTTGAACAAATTATATACTCTTTACTATTAATCGAAATTTCCAGCAATTTTAATTGAAATCTTTCTTTCCTTCAGAGCTTGTTTTTAATCAGATATTTTAATATGGAGATGGATGGTGGGATAAGAATGGAATTTTGTAGCGTATGAAAAATTCCATGCCTGACCGGGATTCGAACCTGAGACCTCCAGATTAAAGGCCGAGACGTTACCACTCCGCCACGGAGATCTACAATATTAACTGCGATTATAAAAATACAGCTGTACCGTTGTAGTGTTGTTAAAAAGTAGCTGTTTATAGATTGTTAAAAGAAGGTTTAGCAATATTTACAGTTTAAAACTCCGTACTTAAGTAAAATTTCTTATACGTGTAAACTTTCTTAAAGAAGTCATAAAATGTTGATAATCCATATCAGAAAATCAGGCGAAAAGGAAATGCTTTAATTTAACTGTTTACATATTTGCCACACTTTATGTAAATTTTTCCATAATAAATTGAATTCATACAAATATTTCATAAAAACTTTAATATGATATAAAACTATAATTTTATCTATAAATTGTATGATATGAATCTTTTTTGCAATATTATTCCACCACTATAAAAATAAAACTTTTTTCAGATTTTCAGCTTTAAATATTCTACAATCTGAATTGAAGCAAATCAACGGATGGTTAACTAGATTGAAGATTACGGTTAAGTATGGTTCAAGCAAAGTCGAGTCATGAGACATTCGCAATGAGGAGAGGAGACTGCTCCACGGATCCACCTCGATGGTGTTTTCATGCCGCATGCTCAAAGTGTATGGTACTTTGGCCTTCATATTGATTGTCGTCTGACGTGGAAGATCCATGTAAAGGAAAAGAGAAAACAGTTGAATATTACTTACAAGAAATATACTGGTTGCTGAGCAAGAGATCACAACTTTCACTCTCTAACAAGCAGTTGCTGTACACGACTTTTCTAAAACCGATTTGGACCTATGAAAGAAGCATTGGAGTAGTACTTCAAGCAGCAGCAATGTCGAGATAATATAGTGATTCCAAACCTAATAACTGAGTGGCATAACAGAAGCGTCTTAGTTCATAAGAAACGGTGAGATACACGACGAATATGTGGGTTTACCGTATGTTAGAGAAGAGGTACAGCGATTCGATACAAAACATAAAGTATAAGATACAAAACAGTAAGATACATTACATAAAGTAATAACCACGTGAATTATTTAGCTAACCTTCTAGATAACAATAAAGATTAAAACGACTCCACGTATTGGACCTTGGTGACTATATGATTTGAGTCCTTCGTTAAAGCCACTAATGGCAAGGAACGGAGGGGGTTGTGCAGCGACCAGACTCGCTACGTGACGGGATCTTCTCTCCTCATGAGGGGGGGGGGAATCGAGATGTATGAATTGAGTTTGAGCTGCAGCATCAACTGAGTGTTGCCTATCAATTCATTATTTCGCTTCTATCAATTTCAGTTATTATTCTTTCGTTATTAATTATAGTTTTATTTCATTATTTTCCTGTCAGTGTTTCATCATTTCTCTTGTTTATTGTGCTCGCTGGGACAGCCAACTTACAGTGCACCCCCATCCTTGCAGATTGTATCTGTTATGTGGCATTACGTCGCAAATTTAAACTAGGGGCTGACATGCGAAGATTGTTGGGAAACAATGTAAAATCTTTTACGATTTCTTAGGACCGTCCGTTTATATTTAAGCATTTGAGTATTCAGTAGTAGTTTCAGCTATTTATACGTTTCGGCGCATGGCAGAAATTACCATCAGCGGTAATTTGAGTGTTTTTGTTTAGATTATTGATGTAATACTTCATTGTGGATGTACTGCGCTTTTTGGGTTTTTATTTTTTAATTGTTAATATATATTTATGTACTATATACAAGGTCTGTTCAAAAAATAATCTAAGTTTTTAATTACGCCCCAACAGAGATATTTAGTGACGTGCGGTTGGCAGCATTGTGTTCCGCATAACCTCCTCTGTAACCACATGTTTTTGTATTATTGAGATCTCGTTTAGTTTTCGTGTTATTGTTATTTGAGTGCAACATTTTAAACTGTCGTAGCGAATTTTTAAATATGGGTTTTTTCGGGAGCAACGATACAACGTAAACTTTTGCGTGAAACTGGTGAAAAATTTCACAGAAACTTTTCAAGTTTTGAAACAAGGTTACGGACATGATGCTCTGCGTCGTAAACAATGCTGCGAATGGTTTTCACGATTTAAAAGTGGTCGTCAGTCAGCTAAAGATGACCCTCGACCAAGAAGGCGTTCAACTTCAACTGATGACACATATATTCAGAAAATCAACGATCTGATGTGTGTAAATTGCCGATTGACTGTCAGAGAATTTGCAGAAAGAGTTAGCAACTCGATTGGATCATGCCATGACATTTTTACTGGAAAATTGAACACGCACCGAGCTGCAGCAAAGTTTATTCCTCGTTTGATGACCGAACAGCTGAAAGAACATCGATTGCTTTCTCGAAAGGACCATTGCCGGCAACTCCTTGAACAAGCCGATGACGATGAAACATTCATGCAAAGGATCGTAACGGGAGACGAAAGCTGGGTTTACGGCTGCGACATTGAAATAAAAGTTCAATCATCAAACAATCGCACCAAAAATCTCTACTAAAACTTAAACACGTTGCACTCAAACAACAATAACACGTAAACTAAACGAGATATCAACAGTCCAAGAACAAATGTGGTTACAGAGGAAAGTATACAGAACATAATACTGCCAACCGCACGTCACTAAATTTCTACGTTGGTGCGTAATTAAAAAAGTTCGGTTGTTTTTTTAATAGATCTCGTAAATATCGTGTCCGGGCGCTCTGATAATGACACTTCGTTGTAGGCGTAGGAAAAAGAATTTTGTTTATTAATCCTTTGATTGTTTTTGTATTGCGTTACGCCACCAGCGGTAATGTTCTCCGACTTAACTTTATGTGTGTACTTACAATGAATGTTCTGTATACGAATATGTAATGGTTTCTATATAGGAATGTAATTTTTGAGGAGCTTCGATGGAAGCCTCTCTGCGTGTGATTGTATGTTATCATATTTAATCATGGTTTCTTTAATGTTGTAACCGATATTAAATTTTATTTTGAAACAAAAAAAGGTTTTAATTTTAGAACACAAACATATTTTTGTGAAACTGGAGCTGGAGAATATATATATTAAGGATAATAAAGATTATTTCAGTAAAAAAAAATCAAAATCAAAACTTTTTAAGATTAATGTTTCTCTTTTCTTTATTTTTTGTAAAAAGAAAGTAAACTCAGAACTGGAAATAAAATTAATAGTAATACCAGAAAAGATTAAAAAAAGCTCTCCCTTTATAAATTTAGAGAGACTTATTTACTCAAATAAACATCTCATACATATTTAAGGGTAAAAGTACATCCAGTAGAGACACACTTATTGATTTCAAAGGGATCTATAAAATATATTAAAATTATTTTAAAAGATTTTTAAGTATTTTTAAATTATGAAGACACGTTACAAATATGCGAATAAAAAAAAAATTTTTTATTTCTTTAATATATTCTTCAGCTACAAAATCATCAGAATACTACGGTTGGAGGAATACATTTAATACTTTGCAAAACAGCCTTTTGAAAACAGTTCCTGCTCAATATTACAGTTCTGTTTCGATATCTATAGTACAATGTACTCCCTACTTTAATACAGCATTATACAAGCAACATATTACAGAATAAGCAGACTGGTTTTAATTTCCTGCTGTCAGGCAACGGTTCGTCATTAGATAGACAAGTAGTATTCTTTATGGTATTCAAATCTGTAATAAATCTTTTTTAAATAATAATGTTTGGTTTAGAATCATTTGATAATTCAGTATTAATAATAAAGCGATTATTGATTATACTTAATGCATACGGTAACTATGTTTATTATGTATGGATATCCTTCGACAAATTTAACAATGAAATCTGTTAAAAATGTAAATTTATTCTGTTTTAGAATTGAATATAAATAATGAAATTATTAATGCAAATTAAAAAAAATATATATTGTTAAATATAACTATCGGTTTTATAGCTGGAAGCTATCCAGATACTTATCCAAATAGTGATCCTTACAAATCGTCAGTACTTATTCTTTAATGAGTTGCATCATTTTGTGGGAGAGATAGAGGAGGAAAGGAAAGTCTATTCCTTCCCTCCTCCTTCTCTCTCATTCCTACTTCTCCTTATTCGTTGATTATAATGTTTCTTCTTACATCCCGTTATTCTTCTATACCTAAACAAAATTTTAACTGATACGGTTTGTTACAGCATCAATGTTTTGGTAGTGGTTATCGTAGATCATGTTCACCATCGACTTGTAACTCGAAATAGTATAAAGCAAGTGGTTTGATTATAAGCGACAGTAAGAGTTAACAGCGACAGTAAGCGATAGACAGTAAGATCAGTTCACTTTTATAATAGTTTTTTTTTTATACTAGATTTATTTCTGTTTAATCTCTTTATGAATTATTCTATTAATTTTTTCCAGACCTTTACTAAAAAAAGAAATGTCGTTTCAGACAATTAAAATTTCTCCTTCTGCATTTTATCTTATGCCCAAATTTTATTTCAAGAATGTACTAGACTGAGTATTGTTACGCCTAAAAAGAATCCATATCTATATATATAAAAATTAATGTTTGTTTGTTTGTCCCGTATTTGTTTCTATACCATTCATCCGATTGCGATGAAACTTTGATGAGTTGTTGTGCGCACGCCCGTGAAGGGCTTTTAATTATTTTGGACCCGATAGGTGGCGCTGGGGTCGAGATATTTCAAATATTTGTATTTATAGTCCTATATGGCACGTGTTCAGAATATATATTAGTTACGTGAAAAGAAAAACCATGCAAAAATTATACTCGCTTGGTGTAGAGATATTTACGAAACAAACAAATATACAAACAGAACTTTCTTATTCTATATATATATATATATATATATATATATATATATATATATATTTATAAGGCAATATTCTTATGTGTTTCGGTTATAGACTAAAAAACTACTGAACCGATTTACGCGCGGGATTTTTCAAAATGGTCCGCGTTGTCTGGAGAAGGTTTAAAGCTATTGAAATCTTTGATCTGACCAGTAGAAAGAAAGTTAGGAACATTTTGAACCGACTACTGTGTTCAGAGAGTAGTTTGAATTAAATCCGATTGGTAGTGCTGTTGTTTTGCCAGTTGGATTTATTTACATTCTAACTTTTATAAAGTGAAAGGTCGAATGTTGTGATGTTCCGTAATGTTCAGTTTTTAATGTTTTATCAAACTTTCAATTGTGTTCATTCAATCTACATATATATAAATATACTGAAATTTAGCAACAGTGAAGAATTTCCGGGCTGCTAGTACTTAGTAAGATGTAATGATAATCAACCTTAACTTTTATTTTGTTATTCGTGTCACATATTTTATCCTAAAGGATACATTTATTTTATTATTTTAATTTTAATCTTCTTACTACCTTAGTTTTCATCTTAATAATTTTATTTTATTAATATTTTAATATTCGAGAAGAGGCTTGTTTTACTTTCCGGGAGATGGAAACTTGAGTTTTATTTAAAAAAATCAAAACTGGAATGCAAATACTCTTATTTATTATTTATTTTCGACTACTGATCTGATTTAGAATGTTTTCTTCATATAAAATTAATCCGTTATATATATTATATAAACATTTAATCATTCAAGTTAGATCTTTATGTATTTATCCTAAACGTAATATTAATATTTAATACTATATTATAAGATGAAGAATATATTTTACTACAATTTGAAGAATTTTATTACTTAAGGATAACCCTCTTAAATAAGATCTTAAATTCGTCAAATGTAGGAGCACTTTTCTCAGCAACCAATTAAGATATTGATTTTGTTTTTTAACTGATTTCAAAAAGGAGGAGGTCCTGATTTTGATCTATATGTAAATATCTTATTTATTTTTCATTTATTTGTTCGGACATAACATTTCACCAAATGAACTAATTTGGATGAATTTTTTTTTAATTATACAAAATGATACCACACATTACCGAGTGATATTTGACCATTAAAAATGTATTGGGCAAAAAACTCCGATGTAGGCCATATAACTTATTTACTGCTTTTCAAAATGCCTCTGCACTGAATATGAACCTTAGATTACTCTATACTTGACAGATTACCTTCAAACGAGTATATTGTTTTTATTTACCCATATAAAAACCAAATCTCCAGTATTTAGTAGTATATACGTTTTTAGATATGCACCCAGCATTGCATTTCATTCAAATTGTTTAGTTTTATTCAAAATATGTTATATACAGTAATAAAATTTACAAAATATATCTTTAATAATTTTTTGAGTGTTGCTGCTTGTGCATCAGGCTACAGAAAAGAAAAAAAAATCATAAAAATTTTCTACTCAATCATGTTCAACAATTTCAGTTTTATCTTATATCTAAAACTCTATAGTAAATCAAATTAGTTACAAAAGAAATACCGATTCTTTTTGCGAATTTTCCTTACAGGGCTTCCTTTAAAAACAAAATTACAAAGAACAAAGAAGATACAATAAAGAAGATATAAAACTGAGTTTGCTGTTCAAGAAGAGCTTTCATACGGAATAAAAATACCTCTCCAAGAAAAATATAGATTTCTTTTAAAAAATGCGAATTCAGATTACGTCACTAAATACTAGTTTGCCCCTAATCTATGTAACTATTTCTCGTTTGACAACAGTATTTTTATTTTAGTTTTACTAACGAGAGTTTTGATCAAAGTAATCTAAATAGAAAAAAATTTATGACATAATTTGTATTACAATCAATTCAAAATATATATTAAAATTTATAAAAATTTTTAAAAATCAATAAGATGGAAATTAATATCATCCGGGTTAATTAATGACAACCTCAATTTATAGTTTTAGTTTTTAAACAAAAATAACAACAGCCCATTTACATATTAAAAAAAATATAAACCAAAAGAACTAGAAGAAGAATTAGAACATGAAAAGAGCACAAGAAGAAGAAATCACAGAAATCGGTCTATCAGATCCAAAATTTTAACACGGTTTAGCCTAAGATTCATCATAATCAATGATGTTGAAAGCCAAACAATTTGGACGACTGTAGGGTCATTCTATTGTATCGTAACACCTTCTATGTACTTAACAATCTCTGTTTCACTGTACAGAGTTCAGATCCTGATATATGAAATTACCAGCAATTGTGCAATATTCATTTTATGATTCGCTTTGTCTTTTTACAAGAATCGTCTTGATGTTGAATTTGGATAGAACTTCTCAATGTTGGGCTGTTTAATTTAAAACAGTCTTCAGAACTAACTTATTCAGAGTTAAGTAAATAATTCAGAGTTAAAATCCGGTTATACTACTAGAGAAATTTATAATATTACAAATAGCGTAAATCCTGATGTTATAGTTTATACGGACAGCTCTAAAAACGTTAATTGTGTTGGGTGTGCTTTTGTGGTCGGCAATGAAATATACATGTTTGGCCTTCCCAGAATCGTCAATGTTTTCTTTGTGGAGCTGAATGCCATTAATAAGACCTTATATATAATTAGTCCAACGATTTAATGTATTGGTAATGCCTCTAACATTGTGACTCAGGTTTTGCAATGTATCTATTATCACTACTTTGTTCTCAGAATAGTATACATTCAGCAAGATATCTTGATAAGCACGTTTAAGATTCAGTTTCACTAAAGTATGGTTATCATACATTATTTAATAAAAATGAATCTTCAATCATTTTCTATCCCCAGGGATTATTTTAACCGCATGTCCGAACTTCAAAGTGGTCGATTTAAATTTACCGTTTGAGCCAGAAAATAAGACATACAGATATACTTGTAGTCGAATTAAATCGTGGCAGAGTGGTAGAGTTTCGGCCTTTCATATGGAGGTCCCGGGTTCGAATCCAGGTTAGGCATGCCATTCTTCATACGTTAAAAATTTCCATTTATGCTAATGCCATAGCAGTTAAAACCATAATCTCATAAAGAAAACCTTACTAATATTGGCTGTAGCTTTGATATGATCGGCTGAAAATCAGTATTCTGATCGTGAATTTTATTATTAATAGGAATGAATCCCACGGATAACGGAATAGAAAAACCTGGTAACCGTCAGTATTTCTGCTTAAATATTGTGAAATTTTTATGAAGTATAATTATTACGCAGTCACATTTTAATAACCGGAACAGAATCACTTTGCATTTAATTTCAAATTGAGAAGGATGAAATCTAAGACTCCTCGAATCTTATTAATGAAGCACTACATATGTTTTAATTTAAAATACAACTAACATAATGAATATTCAGTCTAAACCACATAATATAATAGCGTAACTAAGTATAAGAAATAAACAGTTCTTGCATAGCAAAAGCAAATAAACTTTTATATCTGATATCTCAACTGATACTTTACCTACAACTTAAAATTAAATTATACAGTATCATTTCCTTTTATCTCTGTAAAAAGTGTTTTGCGGTCTAATTTAATTCTGAAACATTTCAATGTTCAGCGTGTTTTGACTTATTTTTTAATGTTTCATTGCTATATAAATATTTTACTTTGTATTTTTATATAACAATTTAGACAAATAGAAAAAAAAAATCAAGTTTGAGTGGAAACCTGAGATATAAGGAATATAAATGAGTAAATTACTTAAAAAACAAATATGTTAAGCAGTTTCCGTAAAAAAATATTAATTATGTTTTAGATAAAATAAAAAAATATGTTACGAAACTTTTAAGATTTTTTTTGTAAATTTTAACTTATATTTAGCCGTTGTGAAGCACCTGATCTACTTAATTTAATCCTATTTAATTTATTACTAATACCACAGAACTTAATTATAAATGACAATGATCATTCCAGTTTTTTGATTTTTCAGAAATAAAAATTAGGAATTTAATAAAGAAATCTCAGGAGGTAAAACTTCAATGGAAAGGGAAAAGGTTTCTTCTAAAAGCAAGGGCGAGCTAAAGGAATAGAATTCATAATAAAGTAGAAATAAGCTCTATGTAAAATAAAATAAAAATATTATTTCATTTTTGGCATATCCAAAAACAAAAATTATTTAAAACCGATTGATGTAATTATTATTTTGTGTTAATTTTTCATTATTGTAATATATTAAGGAAATTCGTTAATTATAATTAATAGGTCAATCAATATATAGTTCATGTTTGATTATATTTACCCACAAAGTGAATTTATAATCTGATTATAACTAACTAATTCACATGTCAAAGGCTACTACGTAAAGTTATCGGAATATCACGTCGTCAGTTAACTGGAATATCAAGACAGCAGAATTATTCTGCTGTCTTGATAAAATAATTGCAGAAATATCATTTCATAAAGTTTAATTTTAATTTTTTTTAACTGGAAAATAAAAGTAAGTTGTAACTCTATCAAATTGTGTAGCTCCATTGAACTGCGTTGAATAAACTAAAATATCTTTGTCAAACTAGTACGTAATGAAATATTTTTAGCAGTCACTTCATTTAAATACGGCTTATATTTTAAAAGAGTTACAAAGTTTTCTACTTTCTATAGTTTCAATTCTCGGTTAAAACGATTCCCCTATTAAGAAAATACATACATATGAAGTTAATCAGATTGTAAAGTAAGAGGATAAGATAGTACTAACTAATTAACTGATTATCTAATCTAGAGGTCGCTCAGGACTAAATTAATGATATTATCTTACCTTAATTAATTAATTTTTATTATCTTTACTGGGGTAAAAAAAGTCTTCTCTTGCTTATATCTTTTCCTATTAGATAAGCTAATGATTTATTTTAATAATTTAAGAAGTTTATTCAATTAAGTGTTATGTAATTAGATTACATAGAAATGTCGAAGATTGTCTTCCGATAATTTCTGTATAACTAATCGTGTCCTCGGTCATTACCTTTTGTAAAGTAGATGGAGAATTAATTACAGTGAAATACAGTTTGTATGGGGATGTGTGTGTGCGCGCGTGTTTATGTTGGCGAATATTTATTTTAAGATCCCTGGAATGGGTGAACATACAATCATGTAATTTAGTATTGTCGGTCACGCAATGAAAGGTGGGAAGTTGTGAAATTTTAATGAAAATCAGAAAAAGAACTTTTATAAATATATATATATATATATATACGTTTTTAACAACTGACCCAATTTCAATGAAAGTTAAAAATATAGATTTTATCTAAATCGTTATTTACCAATTAATTAATTAGTTTTATTTTTTATATAATATTAATAATAATAATAATAGTTAGTCTAAAAAGTATTGAGCTTTCTGCGCACGAGATAGAGTTAGCGTATTTTGGCAAAAGTTGAGGAAAACCGGCACGAAAGCAGTCATGACATTTTCAATGACATAAATATCTATCACCAAACATTGTTATACCATTTGGAGAAAGCTGGCAACAAAAATAAGCTCAAGTTTGGGTTCCACATGATCTGGCTCAGAAAAATTTACTCGATCGTTTTCTTATCTGCGAATGTTTAATAAAACATAACGAAATCGAACCATTTCTGAAGCGATTGATCCCGAGTGGTGAAAAGTGGATAACATACAACAACATATGAGAAAAATGTCGCGGTAGAAGCGAGGAGAAGCTCCACAGTCTGTGGCAAAATCCACACTGACGCCCAGGAAGATTATGCTAAGCGTTTGATGGGAATGAAAGGGCATTGCGCTGTCGAAAGTTAGCGTGATTGCATCTAGAAATTTAAAAAAGACTGCCTGTACTGATCAACAAAAAGGGTGTCGTATACCATGTACTACACCCCGCTGATAACGCCAGACCGCATATTTCTTTAACGACCTTGAGAGAACTTGATTGGAAGGTTTTAATGTAACCACTACCGTATAGCCCGGACCGGGCACCGTCAGACTATCACCTGTTTCGGTCTCTTCAGAACTCCCTGAATGGTGTTAGATTAGTTTCAAAAGAAGCCTGTGAAAACCACGTGTCATAATTTTTTGACCAGAAACCTTAGAAGTCCTATAGCGACGGGGTTATGGTGTCGCCGGAAAAAGTCAGCTCATCAAAAAAATGGTGCAAATGTGGTCTCAATGTTACTTAACAATAACAATAAACGTATTCTCAATTTTGACCACCAAAGGCTGAATACTTTTTTGAAAATCTGATATAAAACATTACTATTTAAAAAGCAATTATTTTTTCATTTTTTTATTATATTCAAATTTTATTATTTTTTGATAAAATAAAATTATGCGCTAGAAAAATATTCATTTATAGCCCATTATATAAAAAATTATTATGGTCCAAGAAGAACACAAGAAAGTCAAAGACTGAATTAAATAAAGAAATGTACGATAAAACTGAAGACCCTGAAGTTACAATAAGAAAACGACGACTATAATTCTATGGACACATGTTCCGACTGAACCAATCAAGACTAAACAAATAGATTTTCAGTAAATTCTGAAATTATAAAGATAAAATTGGCTATGTTAAACAGACAAAAGAAGAGCTCAAAAAATTCAACATTACAAAAAAAAAGACTGTCTAAGAATACCGAAAGGAAATTTTAAAATTAAAAGTCCCTGTAGGTGAAAAGAAAAACCTCAAAAAAGTAACATGGACTAAAAAAGCAGAGTTAAACAGTCTGAAAGAATGAAGAACTTTTGCAAGAAAAAGAAACTAGATGGAATGATATTCCTCCCCGAAATATCATTCTGTGAATGAAGTCTGTCGTTCTTGACCTATCTGGGGAGAAAAAAAATAAAACATTAACAACAGGTTTTTCTGGTTCTAAATGAAAATTGCTTTTAATTTTCCTACTATTATAGTATATATAACAAAAAGTATTGTAACGAGTCAATCTTTTGAATACTCAGACGTTTTGAGATCCTATAAATGTAAAATTTACAAGAAGAATAGATTAAAAATCAATTTTTGTGCGAATGGTTTATTTTGCTTAATACTTCATGTTAGTAAGCCTTATAAAAATTAAATTTTTTAAGGTAAGCAGTATATATGAAGCTGTATATATAGTGGAGTATATATATTATGAAGATTAAAGTTATGTAAAAAAGAGGCGAAGGGATGATGTAGTTTCTTTTTAACTCATAATGTAGGTTTTGCAACCACGTTGCCAACTTTTTAAATTTAGGGTTACTTTTTCATTTATATTTTTTATATTCAAATTTTATAATTTTTTGATGAAATTCTACGCTATCAAACTGTTCATTTATAATCCTTGCACAGAAATTATATAACAAAAGAGGTTATATAATTTCTGTGTAACATTTTTGTATCGATATTCATGATTTTTTTCAGAAGTCTACTATTCTATAATACCTATTAGGCAACATGATTTCAAATGAGAACCTTCAGAGATATAACTATCAATAAATTCAAAACTTTCTAAATGAGTTTTCGTAATTTTCACGGTAAAGAAACCTATAAACGTTGAAAAATGAAAAAATACAGTTAGGTAATTTTTGTATTAATAAATTTTTCCAACGGATGTAGATTTCAGCCAGGAGAGTAAAAGAAAATATTAAAGATTTAATCAATAGATCAATTCGAAATTTGATTTATTTACTAATATTCATAATAAAACTTTTTGGTTTAGATTTTATGGATCTAAACCATAAAATATTACTCGTTTTTGGATGGATGAACTGAATTTTTAAGAAGTATTAAAAAATTTTGGCCCAAATGATAAAAAAAAATGGTTGAGGATTTAAATGAAAAATATATTTATTTTTATAATTTAGGAATCTTATCACCTACTAACTATTATATTAATTATTATAGTCATAAATTTTCATTTTAATTAGAATTATTCGAATAATGAAAATGAAAAATTCCGATAATATATTTGACGAACTATATTCAGACTTACTGTAACTGAATAAATTAAAATGCTTCTTTTCGTAACACAGATGATAATGTCATTCCACAAATCTGCTCGCACGTGTTTGTGTATGTATCCTAAGCTAGAAAAGCATGTTGAATAGACAACGTTGTGGGAGTATCTTAAGTGGTAATGTAGTAGGCTAGATGCAGAGGTAATTTTCTTGTAATTATCAACATGTGCCAGTTCTCATACAAAGTTAAAAAAAAAGTATTTCGGATTTTTTCCAAGCAAAATCACTTTAATGATATTTTAAAGAAGTTTTTATCTTCGAAGTTATGCTAATTTTTTTTTAACAATCTGTGATAATGACTCATTCTTTTTTAAATAATAAAATTTTTTATGAAAAAATTAAAAAAAAATTATTACATTAGATTAAATAAGTGATATAAATATAATAATCTTAGATTGAAAATGTTATACTTCATTAATCTTAGATTACATTTGTTAATAGTGATGTATACACTGACCTTTTATGTGAAGGTATTGAACAAAAACAGGTCACTGGAAGAATTTAAACATGTTATACGCTTTAGTCGAATCAATTCAAGCTGACATAACAATAACGGTACATTGAAAACCTTTCCGTAGTAATTCCTAATAATACTACGTATATATATGTAAAACTATAGATATCTGCTTTTGTACATCATTTAATGAAATTTGATATTAAGTATAAATAAAATACTAATCGGATACATTAGAAAAAACAAATTAAAATAAAACTATCAATGAAAAATGATACTTAAACAGTAACATAATATATTTAATAACAATATTAACAGTAGTAGTAGTAGTAGCAATGTGATAACTCTAATAAATGGATTTGTTGGGCTTCTGAAACAATACGAAAAATATGACTACGTAACAAAAACTAGTTTTATAATTTTTTTATTTATTTCGTACTTAATAGATAATTATTTGAGTAAAGACCGGATTATATGCAACATTAAAAAGCTTGAAATATGCATACAAATATGTATCAGATGTGTCAAAATATGCAACTTGAAATAATAAAACAAATAGTAATTTTTATTTTTTTTATTTCAAAATCAGCATACAATTAATAAGTAGTTGAATAACGTATCGATAAATTCGATAATAAACATAATTCGATAATCAGGTACTGTCCAAATGTTTGTAGTAAAATTGTGTCTTCGATCACTCAAAATATTTTTATAAGTGGAAAAGGATCGTTCCACATCCACTGAGGTAACTGGGCAGTATTTCAATTTGGGTGCTATGTTAGCAATTATTGTTTCTGGCAAAAGTTCACCCGTCCCATTAATAAAATTATCAATTTTACATAAAGGTCCAAAGCCTGGATTATTATTCAAAATGTTTTCAAATTTTTCTTTAAGATTATACGGGAATACCTCTGGCAATGCGGAGTTCATTTGGCCGATTTAATTCATTAACTGATTAGATTCAGTCAACGCCAAACCTTGAGTTTCAAACGTTTTAATACTTACAGGTATGTGGGAAAAATGAGTGCTAATTACAGCTACGGTTTTTTTTTTATACTAGAATCGTTAAATGCTTTCTTGGACTGACCGACTGACATAACCTCTATAATATCGAATTCGTTTGTTACACCTCTGATGGCCTCGAAATGTTCACTGAAAAACAGTACAGCTTCTATCCACGTTCCCCATCGAGGTAACACACATTTGGCAGTTTTTATCTATAGGCCTTATAGGAAGCAGGTGTCTAAAGAAACAGTTTCTTTGTTGATGAAACCAGTTTATTTACATTTCCAAACTTGGATCGTACTTTTTCAGCGAGTCGATATACTCCGTGAGCAAAGCACATCACATGAATCAAATTCGAATAAAATACCTGGAGAGCATTGGCTGCCTTGATCATATAGGGAGCAGCAACTGAGAGAAATATAAACACTCTTTCACCTGCAGAAGATTTAGGAAATATTTTTTAATACCCTCATTCACAAATCTGGCGATGGTAGAATGATTTGTCTTTGTAAGGTGTTTGCAGGCCCCCAAATAGGAAGAAGACGGCTCTAGTTTTATTGTACAGACAATTAAATTCACAATTTAACGGCCACAAGTGTTAGTAGTTTTGTCAGCTGAAATACAAATAATGTTATCCTTGAGTTGATTGCGTATTTCTTCCAGAACATGCAGGTAAATTGTCGGTATGTAATTTTTACGCATTGTTGATTCATCAGGTATATTTTGATTCAAGCAATACTTTCACAGAAAATCTTTGAGGGTAGGATTTGCACGTTTGTAAAGAGAAAAATTACTTGTAAGCAATGCTTCACATAAATCCATGCTAGTGTTCTTTTTTTTTACCTTTTTTAAAGTGAAATAACTGCTACTTGCCGCTGTTACAAGTTGTTGTCTTCATATTCTGCGATATGAAGTCTTGTCTTGACAAGTTGGTCTATGTGAAACTTTTTTGTGCACGAAATATTTTTCTTGCAAACTCGACAATATAAAACATTTCTGTCATATGTAAATATTCCAGAATAGTCAGCTATCCACGAGGAGACACTTTTTTCGGTAGGCATGGTACACATTAAACTTTACACAAACAAATAAAAAACTAAATTGATGCTATGAACGCGTCAACAATAAAATGCGTAATTTAATTACCTAGTGGAAGGAGTGCTGCAGTAGGCATGCGCGAGGCAGAACGGTATCGTCCGTCCTTTTTTGTATCTGTGTTTTACTTGGCCTCATAATAATATTATCCTACCAAAACAACAGACGCGCGGCTAGTAAGTGCGTTTTAAGAACCGTGCGACTAATAGTTTTGGCCGGCTACAGCGTAAGATTTTATTTATTAACGAGGTACCCTACCGAAAAATATTGTAAATAAAGCGAAAATATGCATCATCATTAGATTTTAAGGAAAATATGCAATAACCGGTGAGAATGGGGTTAATATGCAAATGCATATAATCCGGTCTCTAATAATGAGATAATGAATTAACAACTGTACAGGTTTATTATCACAAGAACCTTCAACATACCGATTCTGAAACTTATTAAAAAACAATTTAACTTATTAATAACTCGCCATTCCCGTCTAGCTAGAAAGCTCCATCCCCTGGAACTCCACTGTGTTCGTTATCCTCATGGTTGTGAGAATAATGCTGAAAAATAAAAATTAAAGTGTTCAGGGTTTATAAATACCTGAAAAAGAAATTAAATTACAAAAGGTAGAATAGTGGTAACTTCAGGAAGTTCATAGATTACCGACAAGGAAAGCTTCACAACTTATTTCTGTTGCCATGGTGACAGAAATTAATTTTTAATTAGTTTTTCTTCTTTAATGAATTATCTTTTAATGATAACTTCACCCCTAAGGGAACTAGGATCTCGGTCTGCAGCTTAAAATCTTCCCTGGGATAACACAAATGTATCCTGCAAATTTGAAAGGGATCGGTCGGTTGGTTCTCGCGTGATCCAAGAACAAACTTTCAGCTTTATATATATATATATATATATAAATTTTCTCTTCATTAAAATTGAACAAGTGGATTGGACGTGGTGGACCTATCAACTGGTCTCCAAGGTTACCTGACTTAATACCTGTGGACCCACTTTAAATCATTAATAGATGATGAGCATAAGTGTAACAAAAGAGAAGAGTTAGAATTCTTAGTGCGGTACAACTAATACAAAACAACCCAGCTTAAATACGAAAAGCCACCAAAAATAATGTTTGTCGAGCAGAGTGCTGTATCTACTGCGAAGAAGGACTTTTCTACAATTTATTTAATTGTTTGTATTTGTTATTCTTTTAAAATATTTAATTCTTTTGTAATGTAATGTTGAAAATTGTGTTTTGTTTAATACCTAATTAAAATCTATCACATTTTGATATGTGTTGTTTTTAATAATTTCAAAAATTCTTACGTTTGTATTTAGTTTTTGTCAACATTATTCATATATTCATCAACATTCGTCAATATTATTCATCTTTTTACACAAATTCAAATTTTCTACAAATTTTGTCTATAAATTTTATATATTACCCATTTAACAAAGCTATTTTAAGGCAAACGTAAAAAATAGTGTTTTTTTCGACCTCAGTGTTTTGCCTTTTGCTCAGATTTCTCAAAAACTACTACAATTATAGTTCTGGGATTTTTTTTTCAGTATTTCAGATCATATCTCTTATAAAACCAATAAATTTATTCCTTACTTTGGATCCCAAGAATTACAGTCTGCCTTAATTTTACTGAAGGCGCAGAGAATAGGGAGAAATTTTTTGTCAACCGACATTCTTTAACGAAGCGATTCGGAATCAATTTTTATATGAACTTTCTTATTTATTTTTTACTAGTAAAAATTGTACTGAAGGTTTATTACATTTTTCGTTAATAATTATCTCTCTCTCTCTCTCTCTCTCTCTCTCTCTCACACACTTTATATATATATATATATATACATATTTCTAATTCATACATACATAAAAACATAAACACTTACAAAAATAGCCTAAGTAATCAGAACTGGACCGCAAAGCTTCTACAGAAGAAACCTGCCTCTTTATAAGACCGTCGTGAAATTATTTTTGTAAATATCTACACCATTTCGTTTGACTGGAGTCTTGCTTCAGATTACCTACAACTGTTGGAATACCACACCCAAAATGTATTTTATACATCTGTTTTTGGAACTACGATTATAAAAGGAAAAAAAATATTTGTCAATTATTAACAAATAACATTAATCTACATAATTTTTCTCTCACGAGTACCAATGCAGTTTTTATCCTGCTTTCAAATATGTATTTCGAATTTCTTCATCACCAACAGTTTTTTGTTATTTTAATTTTTTTAAATATTTTAAAACTTTTTTCGTCCATTTGTCCATTGTCAAGTAAAAGTTCCTAGAGCACTATAAATGTAATGGGACCAAATGAGGTAACTCAAAGGGTAGCGTTGCTACTGTTATGCAGGTTCAGACATTTATAGATATGTACAAACGTGATCTAGGTTAGCACTCATTCATCAGAACGATGCCAGTTGTGAGACAGTAGTGCACCAGTAAACACGTCATTATGAGTGTTTTGTGTGTCTGAATTATTGTGTATTACATATTTACAACTCTATTTCTTTTAATTAGTCGTTAGTTACAAAACGCCTAGAGTTTGTTTATATCAATCTTTGTTATATATGTTTTTTTTTTTTTTGTTATTTGTGGCGAAAAACGCTTGGGCGTTATCATCCTCCGATAGTTATTATTAAAAGAGTAATATAACTCCAAAATAATAAGCTATACAAGGTGTAAACATAATATTAATCATATAATAAAAATTTACTAAAACAAGCGAAGAAGGCAAATTAAAACCCAAAACTAATATCACAGACAAAGTTGATAAAATATTAAATAAAATATAAAGATAAAAAAATAGAATAAAGAAAGTACAAAAACTTATCTAACTCTGATGGGTTAGCAAAAATCCCACCCCGGATAGTAAATTTAAACACATAGAACTAAAAAATCAAATCGAAAATAAAGGTTAAAATTATTAAAAAACTCTCCTTACAGAAAAACATATCTAAGTATATTAAATCCTTTGCAGTAACCCAGTACTATGCAAAAAGAGAAACATTCGTTCCAAAACCCTGCCATCATTGCCCAAGATATCACGAATGCTGCTGGGTATATTAAATTCACGACGCAACGCCGCATAACATACGCAGTCCACGAGAATGTGGTGCACAGTCATGCGGCAGTTGCATCGTGTGCACAGGGGTGGGTCTCCTCCTGACATTAGATATTCGTGTGTGATCCTCGTATGCCCCAACCGTAACCGGCAGAGGACCACTTCCTCACGACGAGAGTTCCTGCAAGAGGAGCCCCACGGCAACACAGAGTCTTTAATCCGTCGAAGTTTACTATCGACGGCAGCCGTTCAGCCACTTTGCCACCTTGCTCTAAGTGATTGTTTTATATGATTAATAAAATCAAAGGTAGTAACTCGGGTGGTGAAAGGAGGCTGAATACACGCATCTTTCGCATCAGAATCTGCCCTCTCATTACCAAGAATCCCAACGTGGCTAGGGATCCAGCAAAAACCTACCCCCTTGTTTCGTTTTTCTAACTCAGCGATTTTATCATAAATGCCAACGACGACAGGATGTCCGGAATAAAGGTTTTCCAACGCCTGGAGAGCACTGTACGAGTCACTGCAAATAAGAATGTTCCTATATTTAGGGCCAACGATACTTAGAGCCCTATCCACAGTGAGTAGTTCCGCGGTGAACACACTCGTAACACCGGGTACGCCAAACATATAAGTCTGTTCATAGAAAACAAAAGCACAACCAACGTTACCGTCATGCTTCGACCCATCAGTGTATACCACCACGTCTGGGTTCGACTTGGTGAAGAGAAACTGGAACACCTGCTAGTAAACAATAGGTGGCGTTGACTGTTTATCATAAGTTGTAAGATCAAACGTAAAATTTACATGGTTTATTCTCCACGGGGGATTCGAGCATGGACATGATGGAAAAAACGTGGGAGTGACAATATTCATACGCTGCAGCAGACGTCGTGTACGGACACCCACAGGCGCAGTACAACGTGGACGGTCCTCATACTTCTTCAAATTAGGATCCTTAAGAACTGGGTCAAAAGCTGGGTGATTCGGCTGTCCGCTGAGACAGCCGAATGTTATATATGTGGTGCAAAGGCAAAACCTTACTCCATTAGTAAAAATGTGTTATGCACTTTATTTTGGGTGTAAAGTCGGAGACCAAACAAAGGCCTGGGTCCCACATATCTGTTGTTTATCGTGTTCTAGGCTTCTCACTGCATGGGAAAATGGCATACGCCACATGCCGTTCTGTTATCCCTATGATTTGCAGAGAATCCAAAGATCACTCTTCCGACTGTTATTTCTGCTTAGCAAACATTAAAGGGATTAACGTCCTAATCAAAACACAAAGTGGTGTACCCTAACTTGCAATCTGCAATAACCCACACTGCGAAGAATTGCCCGTACCAAAGCCTCCAGAATCTATAACATTAGACGCTCAGAGTCTGATGGAAGTAAGGAAGAAAACGACAGATTCAGGTGTTTCAACTTTTGAACAAAACAGTTCATCTGAGCCTCATTTACTGACTTAAGAAAACCTTAACGATTTCATACGAAATTTAAAGTTATCCAAAAACAGTATGAAATACTTGCTTCCCGGCTAAAAGGATGGAATCTTCTTCAAAAGAACACAAAGATATGCGCTTATCGTAATCGTCATTCTGAATTTAAAAATTATTTATTCTGAAGAAAATGGTATAGTATTTTTAATGACATTCTTTTCTTATAGAGATACTTTGTAACGAACATAACCCAACAGAATGGCGCTTGTTCATTGATTCCTCTAAAGTTAGTTTAAAAGCTGTGCTTCTGCATAATGGCAAGAAATTCCAATCAGTACCTGAGGCTCAATCTGGTTGTATGAAAGAAACTTATGAAAACTTTAAATTTATATCGGAAAAGATTCAATATTCAGTGTATGAATGGAATACTGTGTATTGTGATTTGAAGGTAATTGCTCTTATTCTTGGTCTGTAGCTTGGTTACATAAAATACTACTGTTTTTTATGTGAATGGGATAGTAGGGACAGAAAAAACCATTTCATTAGAAAATAATGGCCTAAACGCGAAACACTCATTCCTGAACAGAAAAATGTGAAATATGACCCATTGTGTAATCCTAAAAAATGTGTATCACCTCCGTTAGGTATCAAAATGGAATTAATGAAGAATTCCGTCAAAGCCATGTACAATACTTCTGGTTTCATGTACTTTAAACATAATATTCCTAAAATTAGTGCCGCAAGAATTAAAAAAGGAATATTTGAGGATCCACAAATACGATCACTAAGGCAGGATGAAAAGTTTGAGGAACTATTGAATCCACTGGAGGCAGCCAGGCAAGCATTTAAAAATGTTACTCAGAATTTTTGGGAAATCGAAAGGTGGAAAAATAACCGTGATATTGTCAACGATCTTATAAAAATTTGGGTTATAATATGTCCTTAAACGTACACTTCCTGTACTCGCACCTAGATTTTTTCCTGGAAAATCTTGGCGCAGTGATCGATGAGCAGGGGAACACTTCCATCAGGAGATTTCAGCTATGGATAAGAGGTATCAAGGCAAATGGAATTCTAATATGCTGGCCGATTATAGTTGGACGATCAAGAGGGATGCTCTACAGATGAAATATAGCAGAAAATTGACATATATTACTTTTTAGGTGATCAAATGTTTGAATATTGTGTAGTTAAGATTGTAGAAAGTATTAAAATGTTTGAAATTATAAATTCTTGTCTCTCAAAAACCTTACGTGATGGGGATAAAGCGATATCATATTTGAATTTAGAAGAAAAATACTATCAGAATCACATTTTTTCCCCGAGACAAAAAAAAAATCCTTTTTTGTTCCCCCATTATAATTTGTATACTCTTCAATTTATCCCAAATTCATGCTAAAAAGATTGAGATATTTTTTGTATTACAAATATATCTGTATAATCCCAAGAAATCAGAATAATTTGTTAAATTAAAGCTATTTAATGGTTTTCTAACTTTGGAGTTTGTGGTTTGATTTCAATTCAGATCGTATAGAAATGTTACTTAATGCATTAATTTTAGCACAGTTTAATTTTATATCTAGTTATATCTAATCTAGACTGCCTTTGAGTGATGTCATTCTCTTCTGTACCGTTTAGTGTGACATAAAAAACACAGAAATATTAAACCTCTCCACTGTGTTCCCCATATTTAAATGTATTGTCTTTTGTTCAGATGTCATCTTAACTACTTTTGTTATTGATTATGCACCTTAAATTAAAATAAAGGCACAAAATTCTATCTAAACAATTTTGTCTAATTTAATCTAATTAAAAATTGCTTTCGTGGTTAATATCATTATAACTTATCGTAAACTATCCTATTTATTTTCTTTTGAATATTAATGTTTTAATTATAACGTCTAGAATATTAAAATTACCTTTTGGATAATTTTTTGAATATTAATGTCTTAAAAAAAGCATTACCAAAATAAACGGGAATATTTATATTTTAATAAATAACTATATTGTAGGTAACTGATAAGCAAGTTTATGCCACCTTTATTGTTAGACCCAAAGGGTTTAAATATGGTTGAAGATTAATGAGCAAAGTTTACGTGGAATTAGGCTTTTACATTATCTAAAATAAATACCTACCACTTTTTCATTTTAGTAAACTTTTTAAGTTACGAAGGTTAAGCAGTTATATAGTATACATAACTGGGTTTTATATCCTATTAAATTAACCGTTACATAGAAAAATTCAATTAATCAGAAGTGAAGAAAAAACCATAAAACACCTTTACAAACTTTTTCTTTTTTAAATTACTTTCTTTTATTAAAATAGATGAAGAAACCTGTTTAATTTTTCGTAAAGGGTTTACAAGGTAGGAAAATTTGTTATACGATGAACGCATAAAAAATTTCGTAAAAAATTACTGCGTATTACAAACCAGATGCACGTTATGAAATATTTAACGTTACTTTTACATTTTAACATCTAGATTATTTGAATTTTTATCAAAAGATACATTTTTTAATTTCATTCTCTCAAATTAAACATAAAATCACATAAATTATTAAACTTTTGAAAACGAGTATTTTTTTAAATTAATTAATTAATTTTTTTTTTTACTTTCGAGGCCAGGTTCGACTACTTTAGTCATCCATATTTCAGTTCCTCTTGAATGTCTGTATTAATCTGGCCTTTCGATTTTCCCAGCATTTCTTCATTCTACTGGATCGTTGCTTTTGTGACCTCCACTTTGTTATGCATTTCTAATTTTTTTAAAGTTGAATCTATTGTTTTGAAGTGCGTAGTTAATTTTCATTTTATCAGAAGCGTTTTCAGCCCTCAATCCAGTTTCTTAAAGATCTCTTTGGATTTCTCCAACATATTTTCCACAGGTTTTTTTTTTTGTTAATATTCCTTGTGACCAGTTGTTTTAGAATTTGGTTCTGAGGCATTCTTAATACGTGGAAAAAATCCTTCATTTTTTCATTGTACCGAGAATCGGGTTGACTTGTTTGTAGACTTTTTCATTTGTGGTAATTCGCCAGAATCCATCCTTTTGATAATTTTTATTTAAAAAAGTTCTGATAATTCGCTTTTCTGTTTTAAGTAACTGGTCCGTTTTACTTCCATTCTTAATCTGAAAGATAGTCTCACAAGCATAAAGCGCCACCATATTTTTATTATAATTAAAATTTAAATATTTCAGTGAGAAATTTTTGGCAATGCTGTTGGTATTCGATAAATTAAATCAGAAAAACAAAATCAGTAACCATTTTTATTATGCAGCCAACTCCGATTTTATATTTTTATTTTTTTTCAAAGAATTTTCAACAGCTTTTATTAGTCACAAATTTTTATATTAAAACGAAAACCAAATGAAGGAGATCAACGGAAGAAAAATTACAATCACAAAATACAAATTTTACAAGTGGGCAATTTGAAAGTTTCTATTTCTAGAAATTTCTTATTATTAATTTAAATATCTACCGATTTCTGTTATTTAAACTGGATATAAATACCGATTACTATCATACCATATGATTTACTGATTTGAGTAATTTCGTTTTATTATATCTTGCAATACCAGAGCTGTGTAATTTGTAAAACTACAGTTTATTACAGCTACGAAATTCATTATGATTACAAGTAAAATTACAGACTAGGAAACGTGAATGAGTTTTATGTTATTTTTTATATGGATAAACTTAAACCGAATAAAGAATAAACGAATTTTAATCAGGTTAATTAATAAAATAAAGTAGAATTAATAAATGGATGAAGTCTTTACTTAATGAAAATCTATATTTACAAAAGAAAATAAAGAAACATGTAATTTGACTTTTTGAAAAATTATTTAAAAAAACAACAGCTGAAAAACTATTTAAATAATTTTGTGAGAATCAAATTACATATTGGTTATTTTTTGTTTTTAAGAGGAATTAAATAATATTAATTAATTAGAATTTTAGTTGTAAAAAAAATTCTAATGCACGTTAAATTTTGATCAAAACCTTTAAAAATATTATTCTAAATCTAAAGGAAAATTAACAGATATGGAGACTGTAGCCGTAACTGACAAGCTGCTGTAGAAATCTGACGGCCGAGAGACAGTATTTAAAAATACTGAACCATCATACTTTTCTGATGACATGGGCGATCGACACAGAAGGTATGTGAGATATGTGATGACGAATCCGACTCAAGAGATAAAGATATCCGCATTTTTAAAACTTTTTCTCTTTCACTTTTTTGTTTATCTTTTACAAAAAATAATCATTGTATGTTTCTTTTTTTCTGCGACTATAAATAATATTAGTCTAGTAGAAATCACAAAATTTCTTTTTAAAAATCAAATAAATCATCAATAAAGTAAACTACTGCAAGTAGTATCTAACGCCTTATTAGTTTGTATGAAACCGGCATTTAACTAATATATTAATCGTATATGTGACACTTTAAAAGAGCCTTAAAACCAGAATTAATCATTATATTCCAAATACCATTTTACGTCCCGTAACTCTTTGCAGGTTTATAGCTAAAAAACAAAATGGTAATATTTAGGAGATGGTTTATTTCAGGCATCTGCAAGTTTATCACAACAATCGTCTGGTGTTTCTCTCAGGGATTTTTTATTGATGAGACCCACTCTCTGATTGTATTCAAGATATGTATATTCTCTTACTGCAAGTCACAATAACCATTTAAAAAAATTTTTTAATTATGAATGTAATGGAAATACATAATAATTGTGATATTTTTGGCAACGTCAAGTATTATACATATTTTTTTCCAATGGGATCTCTAAAGAAATTTAGAATGAAATTATCAAGTGTATATACAACTTCAATTGAAAATTTGTTCTCAACCATTTATTCGTAAAAGTACGAATTAATTTTTGATAAAATACGAGTACTATGTAGCATGCAAAAATGAAAGGTATTTATTATAATATAAAAAGTTATTGGTAACGTTCGGTAAAGTTTTTAATAATCCATGAACTTTTGTTTGAAAATTTTGACTTCACTGTAAATAGTTTAATAGTACTCGATTCAGTATCATTAATTCTCGCTAACTATGTTTTCGTGCAACATTCGAAGAAAAAATTAATAAATATATATACATGAAATAATAATGACAAATGCAGTAAAATACAGAGTGGCTGAAAAGTTACTTACATCCTCTAATTTTTCTTATAATTGAGATAATTGGATGCGGTTTGCGGTATTCTTTCTTCTACCGAGAGCTACTTCAGTGAACGTATATTTCAATCTTTTTGGTTTTTTGGCGGCGAATGTAGGAGGGGGGCAACTAAAAAATTTCAAATGGGACCAATGGTCATTTAATATATGATTTTAAAAGGCTCAATGCTAGAGAAAAATATATAATATTCAATTTTGATCCACTAATCCAAAATGGTGGCCAACAATGTGTTTGTTTCTGATAGCTAGAAACTACGATTGTATACTCAAATTTAATTTCTCTGATATTTGAGGTATCCCGATTATCTCTTTACAAATCTTCTCTGGGGTGAGAGACTAACTCACTAAGCTCCAATTTAGAGTAATCGGCCTTCAGTGGGTGGGGGGACTAGGGACGGCTCAAAAATTTTAAACGGGACATTTGGTCATGTGACAAGTTGTTTTAAAGACCTTTGCAAGACAAACAAAATGGTATCAAAAAAAATTAAATTCTGACTATTTAAACCAAAATGTCGACAGACCACAAATGTCATTATGTTAATTAAAAACTTAAGAAATTAATTATTCAAAATTTTCAGTTACTTCTTTTAATTCAAATCCCCTTCGGCACAAAGAAGAATTCCGCAAACCGCATCGGTTATCTAAATTACAAAAAAAAAGTTAGAGGGAGGTTTAACTTACTTATCGGCCACCGGTATATTCATATATACTTAAAATTAATATAAAAAGACAGTAATTAGATAAGGACTTGTTATGTTCAGAAAAATAAATAAATGAAAATTTTTTAATGTGTTTACTACGCTTTATGATCCCTCTCTGTTTCAGCGCCTGCTGAAATTAAATACGAAAGTAGTTCATAAGATACTGAAGGAAATTTAATGGAAAACTATTATTTCTGTGTTACAGCGATTTTTATTTAAATTTCAATGCTACAATAATAATAACATTCCGCTTGTAACACAAATTAAGTTAAATATTCCAAAACCCAGATCGTGATAAAAATTCTATTGTCTTTTCAACAAGTTAAGATTCAAATTTTATCTTATTCATGAGTATTAGGGTCTGCTATTTCTTTTTATTCTAGTTATAAAGACCAATTTAATCATTTTATTTTTTGTTTCAACATTTTTGAGAGTAACGTAAAAACATTAACGTACTGGCCTTTCAATCGTTTACCTATCTATGTTATCTTGAATATTACGATTCGTTTTTTCAGCTTTAAAATTGATAAGAGTAACTGGGCGTAAAATGCTATTTGGAATACAATGATTAAATATTGTTTTTGCGCCGGCTCCTTTAAGGCGTCACATGATCGAATAAATTAATTATACTAATTAATAAATATAATTTATATTAATTAAATGCTGGTTTCATACAGACTAATAAGGCGTCAGATTCTACTTGCAATACCTTACTTTATTGCTGATTTTATATCTACCATCTCTTTCAAGGAATTACATGCTCCTTGAAATTCATTTAATTACAGGTTTTTTATTCCTTCAAGGAGTCAGGTACTACTTACGTTTTTTTTATTGCAGATATTTTATGACTACTTAGTTTTTAATGTATTTTATTGCACGTTTTAAAGTTTTATACCAATTTTTTTAGATAGTCAGATGTAATTTACATTATATAATTAAATTAGCATTTTTTAAATTAAAGATAATTCTTTAATAACTATGAAAATCCTACATCTATGAAAAACACTATATTAATCGTTATTTCATTGTATCTGTAGAGTATGATCATTCTTTCATTTTGTTATTTTAATGAAAGCTTTATAACCAGGAATATTACAATTATTATTCAAGTCTAATAATTTTAAACGTAGTAAACGTACACATCACCATATCAATATCCATCGATTTGGATTCCATACCAGAATTTGGGATAGTTTTTCCAAACTATACTAACGCATCTACAAAGTTACAGTTTTACACAAAGAAAGGTTTTATAGAATATGACAAAGAAAAAATGTTGCTGCATATCAAAAAATTTTCTTTTTTAATTATTTAAAATTTTGAAGGCCTCTGAGTAGAGTCATAAGTCGTTCTCAAAAAGTAATATAACCACTGATAAGCATAATAAGCATCGCACGCCAGGTTTAATAGAATGAACTGTGGTGTATGTCTTTTCATCAGATCTGTTGATAGCAATGAACTTATTGAAACCTACTCATATCTAGCTTATATAGGATAACTGGCTCTTACCCAGAAGACCCGGGTTCGATTCCCGGCATGGGAACCACAAGAAACGTTGTTAGATCCGGCCCGGAGGACCATGAAACGTGTGGTAGATTTTAGAGCGAGGTTGGACTGTATGTTTACAGGTGATGAATGAAGACAACGCCTTGTTGCTTGTTGAATAATGGTTTAATGAATTGTCGTCTTGACATTTAATGAAATGCATAATTGAACTTGATTCATATCTTTACATATATAATTAAATAACATATAACTTATACTAATAAACTAAATGTTCATCCAGACTGAAAATGCATACGACCGCTCTGGATCAGATTTTGACGTGGAATATAACTAACACTAATTGTCCATCCGGACGAAATGAAAAATGACACCGCACTGGGCGGGATTCTAACGTAGAATGCTAGTACCAGCTTAACTCTCCGTTGAGCGCTAGCACCCACTAGATCGCAGCACCGGACGGCTCGACGTGGAACGAAACAAACTGATTTCCATTATATTCACCATTAAGCCGAATACATTTATTACAGTGAAGAGCGGTATAACATATTATTACATTAACACTTCCTTTTGTCTTTTTTCTGTTTAGCCTCCGAAACCACCATCAGGTATTACTACAGAGAATGACATGTATGAATATAAATGAAGTGTAGTCTTGTAAAGTCTCGGGTCGACCAATCCTGAGATTTGTGGTTAATTGAAACCCAACCACCAAAGAACACCGGTATCCACGATCTAATATTCAAATCTGTTTTATTATATTATCCGATTTTCCTATATTTAACTACAATATTAAAATAATGATTTAATTGTAGTTTAACTGTATCTGTTGTACATCAGGATTTTTATTTGCGTTATAATTAATTGAAAAGGCATCTCACTGTCTTAACTGAGTAAGAAAAACCTACATAAGAATATAAATTGTTATTTTCGACTTTAACTCTTGGAAAGACAGGTTAAATTTTTATCTCTTTGATAGTGCTGACAAAATGCAGCAAAATGGTGACAGATTATTTTTAATTGTTGCATTGTTTAGGGAAAAATTATCAACACTCATGCGTGTGTTGCGTGTATAAAATAAGATGATGTAGCGTTTTCTAACTGCGGGTTTATTCCTAAATCTATTAGCTTTCCGAGTTATTAACTTCTCTTACGAAATTTCAAAATTGACTGCATTCTTTGTCAGCTAAACAGTTATTAAAAGATGTCCACGCGATCATGAATGATTGTGTGCGTATATTAATGATATTAAATACTTAAATTTAATGACTGTTTATTTTTAGGGATTAATTTTTATAAAAGTTGGTTCTTTACTTTTTTTTTAAATGCAGAAATGATTTAAAATCTTTTCATAATATAGACTAGTTCAGGAGATAAAAATTTAGGTCATAGCTGGGACTTAGCCTCAAGGAAGTTTTCCACTCATGAATGTCTGGATTCCTTTGCTATTATATTTTCTCTCTCTTTCTCTATTTCATTCTACCCGCGAAAATGTAAAGAATTTTTATAACAATGTGAATATTTATTAGTTTTTTCTTTTTACTATTAAATTTGCCTGTGAAAAACAATTCAATAAAAAATTAATTTTCCATTAATTAAAAAACTTGTTTTTTGTTACTTACAAACACTTACACAATCGATTGAAATCGAACAGTTCAAGACTTTTGACGTTAATTGTTCCACCATATTGAAAACATATTTAATTAATTTGATTTCATCATATGCTTATCATTATCACAGATCATGTGTCCATTAATGTTCGTCGACGAACTTTAGATCGCTCATTCACTATATACTTACACAGAGATTATAATAGTTAGATTTTTTTTTTTTTTAATAAAAGGAAAATATTTTTAATGACGTACACATGTTTTTTTTGTTTTTTTTTTGATAAAAAATATAGAAAACATGACGATTACGTCTACATTTCTATAATATTCTGTATGTAATATGTGGTATTTGAAATTAAATATCCGGTTCAGAGTTATTCTATCGGTAAGAATTTCTAAAAAAATTTTCAAAAATCGTTAAATTTATAGATGTATCAAATACTAGTATTATTATACTCAGCTTAATAGCTTTTCTGAAAATACAGAAATACAACAGAGGGAAAACTATACGATTTCATTTCTAAATGATTATACTCAATTGTAGCTTGTTCATTTTTTTTTAATATAACTTCATTTTATTGACCGTTTTAAATTAACAAAAACGAAAAACTTCAGTTCTACATCAATAATAAATGAAAATATAAAAAATGTCTTACAAAATAATCGGATTTGATTCGATGAAGCAAATATTTCTGATCTTTCTACAAAATGAAAGAAAGAATTTTTTTTTGTTTTATTAACTTCAGTATTTCCAGTTATTCATTTTATTATTCTCTATCAATTTTATATTTATTTATTATTCAATTAAATTAAATTTGATATCAGAAAGTTCAATGAACTTCAGTGCGCTTATTTTTTATTTACGAATATTTCTCCCTATTCTGCTGAAACGAGCGAGTTTTTAAATACTATCCTCGTTTTGTAAATTTTTTTTTTGTATACATTTTTGCTTTAGTAATCTAAAAGTTTTTTTTTGTATTTTTCTCATAATTGTATATAATTTAAAATTAAATAAACGGGTATGTTTACAGATAAAAAAAAAAGAAAACTAATTTTCCATGAAACTCCATTAGAAAAATTAAAAAAACCGCGTTTAAAAAGATGAGCAATATGTTTTTTAAAAGGGAAAATAAATGAGAAGAACAAAGGAATATAATATGAATATGGCTGGTAGTTTACTTCACTCTGAAGTACAAAAGGATCCTGAGTTCTTTTGTGCGAATAGCCCACAGTTCTCGGGAAAAATTTTTATTATCAATTTTTATCTCTTTAAAGTTATTTCTTTTAGACAAATATTATCATGTAGTTAATTACATTCGCAAAATAAAAATTAAAACAACATAATTTATTTAAAATTACTTTTACACAATAGTACGTTAATTAAATGTCGCCACTCTAGTTTATGTAAAAAAAACGTGTTTCTGTGTTGACTATCAAAACCGGAAAAGAAGTTCCTCAAAATATATAAGAAAATTAAATTTATTATCAAAATTTGTATTTGAAAATGCAAATTTCTTTTGTTGTGTTATAATCTATTTTAATTTTCTTTTAACAATGTCCTTAATTTTTCCGTGATATCCTACTATAATAAAAAAATTACGTTTTGAATTTTGTCAATTAAAATAGTTTTATGATAATAATAAAGTACAAAGAAATTTTCCTCTCCCTTAAAGAATTTTAGTATCTTCAAACTGTTTATCTATATATATATATGTGTGTGTGTGTGTGTGTGTGTGTGTGTGTGTGTATGTGTGTTAATATTAACAATTTCCCTTGAACTGATTTTGATTTTTCCGTAAAATTGCATATATAAAGTTACTTCTATTAATATTTAAGATAGTAGGACTACTGATAACCTAAGAGATTTTAAATTGAAAAAATAATGATTATTAATATTTTTGTAAAAATATTGGAGGCGAACCTCTCAATCTCAGAGAAATCGACCGTGGATGACACGATAAACCTGGCTGTGGATGCTGACTCTATCTTAGCTTCTACTAAACAGCAATCTATATTGGATGTAATAAACGAATGGCTAGCTGTTCAGCGTGTTTCTACCGAACATATGGTTCGCGTCCTGCTGGTTAGTTAGTACTACTCTCTGCTGCGGGATGTGCTCGCATCAGTCCGCTACTCGAACGATAGGCGTTCGGATTTATGTAGCTGTGTATTAGCAATGTAATAAGTTTTGTATTATTTATTAAGATTTCATATGTTTATGGTAATAAGAAGAACTTTAATTTAAAAACAAAAGAAAATCCAAATCATCTTTTGAATTGTTGTATTGTTTTCTTTAAAGATATTAAAACCATGTTTTATTAGTTTACCTCAATCTAATGTATAAGACACTACAAAATATAAACTCTTTCTCTATAATTGTTTGTTAAAAATTTAATATGTTTCAATTAATGCATCTAATATCTTATGTTATGTTTTAATACGTGAATCTAAGGTAATATAAAAATTCTTTAAATATTATATTTTGATTTTCTTCTTATAATCTTATGCTTCATAAATCAAGAGAATTCATGTCGACATTTAAAATTCACGATTGTAAGATTACAGTTCTGCGTAAGTTAACATTAAGCTATTAATGGTTTTCAATGAACAACAATAATAAGATTTTGGGCAATTCCGCACATTATTTATTATCCACCCGACGGATGAATCATTCTTGGAAATACAGTCCAGTAAATGAATATTTTTAGGTTTTAGAACCAACACTAGCTCAGTGGTAAATGACGGTTAATCCGGCTAAGTCTACTCATGTTACGTTTGCGTTGAGGAGGAATAACTGCCCGCGAGTTCAAATTAAAGGCGTTTTCATTCCGCATGCTAACAGCGTGCATTACGTAGGACTGCATTTCTATTGCTATCTGATGTAGGAGATTCATGTCAGGAAAAAGAGGATGTAGTTTAACAGTAAGTTCAGGCAGATGTACTGGTTGTTAGGCAAGGGGACGCAACTATCATTACCTAACAAGCAACTGTTGTACTCATCGGTCCTGAAACCGATTTGGACCTATGGAATTCAACTATGGGGCATGACAAGTGAGAGTAACATAGAAGTCGTACAACGATTCAAAAATAAACTATTGATAAATGTAACAGAAGCGCCGTAATTTGCGAAAAAATTCTGAAATACACGATTATGTGGAACTGTCTACCGTTCGAGAGGATATTCGGCGATTCGGTACAAGATACAAAATGAGACTGAATAAACATGTGGTCTAGCTTGCGGTTAACCCCCTGGGGAGAATATTAGTGAGAATATTAGGCGCCAAAAGCAACTGCGTATATTAGACCTGTAAAGTTTTCGAGATTTGAGGTGAATCAGCTACCCTAGGATGTTGTACATCGTCAAAATTCTTAATTTCGTTTCGCCACTTACTTTTCAGGGTTCTTGGATTTATATCACTGTCTCTTTGTTTGATTAGTTATTCTTTGCGTGATTTATAAGATTATTTTTTGGTGTTTTTCTTTGCTTTTATGTTCTGAAGTATGGAATTTGATCAATGTTCTTTGAACACATATTTTCTTATATTTATTTATGTTTAGTATTATTACTTTGTTCTACAAAATTATTTGCATATAATCTTCTAATTTAGAAATAGATCAGGGAGAGATCTTTTAGATCTCTCCAAAATAGATCAATTAGTAATTGCAGTATAAATATGATATTGTTTTTTCTTAAATCAGTGAAAGTATTTATTATTCATGACATATAGAAATAATGATGGGTATATGCATAAACACATGGCATAAACACAAGAATAATCATCGATAAAGATGATTAACATAGATAAAACTAATATTTCAAAATTAAGTTTAATAATCCTGATCCCGTAGAAGGCACTCACCACCATCCCTTCCGTACCAAGCCCTTACGGGCTTTACTGGAAATCATCTTCAAAAACTAGGCATTTGAAATTTTCAATCCGCCTCAGCCAGGATGCCACCGATGCGAATGCTACAAATGATGTTCTCACCGGTGTTCTACTATTTATAAAGAACTCATAACAAAACACATCAAGCAAGTCTTAAACAAGAGTGAATAGGCTAAATTACATGAAAGAAACTGAACTATCTACCCGAAATAGGTAAAGTTTAGTCCAGCACGCAACGTCAAAGCACATTAAAAATATAAAAACAAAAACATAAGACTTAAAATCGTAAAATAAAACAACAAAATCATATAGACCTTAGATCAAAACAACAAGAATAAAAAAAGGAACCGAAGCAGGATCCTAAATTTCTTCAGTAATTCTCTTTTTTGCTAAAAACTATAAAGGTTTCCACAATTGTCCACTCGGCCTCTTCCCAAACCACAAATGGCCTGACGCACCTCAGCCTCAGTAAACTGCAAGGACACTGCATTTCCGCGAAACAGGGCAACCTCACGTCAAACTCGAAGATGATATGCGGTCTCTCCAATTTCGTTGTCATCGGGCAATAGTTCATCTAAAACTCTGCGTAGAATTTCATTTGTATCTGAAATTACTCCATGCCGGGTCGAGAGAGCGTACAGAAAAACGTTCTTCGTTTATTTCCTAAAACCCTATACACCACCCATCCCGTGGATCCTTGTTCGTTCACAAAGGAACACCATTAATCTCTCTTAGCAGTACGAACTGTATGAAAATAGTGGAACCTTCAGTCCCTGTACTCACCAAAGAGGCACCGCCTCTCTTTCAGGATCACCCTCACGTGAGACGCTCTCCGCAAGTGACAGAATGTTCGTTTCAATTCAATTAACTCTCTACTCCCTCATGGTGCGAGCTCTCCTGACCAGAACTATCCTGTCCCAGACCTCAAGATGACGATCAGCAGGATCTCGATGCTGGAAATATGAATTTGAAACAAAGATGCAAGTTCTGAACATCTACTTTAAGAACAACGTGATGACTGTCTGAGAGCTGCAGCACGAACACACACAATAAAGTTCCTTTCTACACAAAAAAGCGGACATACTATTGGAACCACATAGAATGTTTTCCAACGGGAGAAACCTGGTAGATCTCCTGACACCGATGCTGAAGCAACACATCTAATCCTCTTTACAGAGTGATCTCACCTAATTTGAGCTGAACGATATAAGCAACTTGTGCATTTAACTGCCCAAACTTAACCACTTAATGAATTGAGATAAATTTCGACAGCTCTCAAATAACATCCACAATTCTTACTGTTTACAGGGTGCTTATAGTCCTTGCGCAAAGGTTTACAGTTCACACATGTAGGACCCTCCGAATTCTGAGAGCAATCATCACGTTTATTGCCCTCGTTTCCGCAAAGCGCACAAATGACCGGCATATCACAGTTCTTAGCTTTATGACCATACCAACAACACTTGAAGCACCGTGGTACGTCTATGTATTCCTTGATCCTACATAAAATGAAATCTAAAAATAACCTGCCCTCTGCAACAAAGCTTTTGTACAACGCAGAAATAAACTCGAAACTCCTTGGTAGCGCTTCGCTTTGCTCCTACCCGTTTTAAACAATACTCGACAATTGGACTTAAAAGCCACCGCATCCATCCGGTTGTTTTGCTCTCTAAGGAGAGCCATAACTTCATCCTCAGACAAATGTCGATCTATATCATATATAATAACTCTCGGGCCACTCTTATATTGGATTTTCCGACCTTTAAAGAATCAGAAATAACCTTTGCTGTATTTTTGTCATCAGCGACAACAACCAGCCCCCTTTGTTTCTTTAATATTACGAATTTTCTAGTTCGACCTGTTGCTGCATAGGACTACTTGGAACTCGTTATTCATTTGTTTGCTAGTTTTGGTTGTAGCCCCCTCTTTAGTAAGTTCAGTAATGCTGCTATCTGTTAATTTACAACAAAAATAAACCTGCACTTGTTTGCTAAATTCCTATTACAGGACGTGTTGTTCCCAATTTATGAGCCACTCATCTACATGTACAATTGGAGCTATCAGATAATATCTAACAAAAAAGAAAAAATAGAGGAATTTTATTATAGAATTACAAGTAGGTTGATATCAGGCAGAGAAGAATTTATTTTAATAAAACCCTTTACAATAACATTTATTCTTAATATAGGATTCTAATAAGTTATAATCACCTCGGGTAAGATCTTTTAATAAACCTATATACAGCTTACAAAACGCGATTTAGTAAACTCAACACTTTTTACTGGAAAAACTTGCTTTTGAATAATGAACCTTTTTTGTTAAAATAATATTTAAAATAAATCTTAAGAAAATTTAATCTTAACTCTAAAAACCTGATTTTTCAAAACTAAAGAACTGAAAATAAGTTATTCTTCAATAAACTTATTAAATACATCGTATTTAAGAATAAGAAATACAAAATGTGATACGATTCGGTCATAAAAGACTTGACAATTAAGTATTTGTAGTCTTAGGTAACAAAATAAGATTTTGAAGCGAAGCTTCTTAACGCAGGCTTTGGAATGGGGAGAACTGAAAAGAAACGAGCGTCACGAAAAAGCGTCACGCGTTAAGTTGAAACACACATCATTCAAGAATCGTTTTCAAAGAATGATAATGTTCCTCTTTTGTGAACGGTTTTTGATCACGCTCATATTTAAATATTTCTATCACAGATTGAATTTCATTGTTAGTTCGTATTCCTTATAAATAAAAAATGTTATCATTTGTGTATATTTTATTATATATTGTATATTGTATTTATTGCGTTATTTTACACCATTAATAATTCATATAATATTGCTTAAGAAGCTTCGCTTCCGTAGTGTGTTCACGCACCGATGCATTCGTTTTTATTTTTTAAAATTTTTTGAGGTAACAAGATAGATTATATAAATTTTGTATAATATAAGAGTTACAGAAAAAAAATCAACTAAATTCTCTTCTAATCGTACGTTTTAGTTATTTATTAAGAATTCGTTTAAATAATACGAAATCCGTCGTCGTTTTCATATGAATTAAATGCGGAAATATGGTTTTCGAGTTTGTTTCTTAGTACATACAATTTTTGAGCTCCGTAACTTCGTTATAATTTTAATAAATAATTATTAGCATTAATTTTACATTACAATTATGACCTGCATTCCCATAAAATTTCTGATTGTTCCATTTATTTTTTCATAATAGTAGATGCTTTAAAAAAATATGACATTACCTCCGAAATAATCACCAAAATAAGCTGAAGTTTGATATGGATTAATTATGGCTAAAAAATGAACATAATTTTGGTTGCGATATTAGCTCAGCATGGAGGATAATTTTTTCCATGATTGATATTAAAGAAATCTTTAAAGAACAATGTGTCCTTTATTAGAAAACTTATCAACTTCCTTATTTAAGAACCCGATATTTAAATAATGAGCCGTTTCCAACCATCGTTAATCATCCCAACTGTCATCATTTTCATTTAAATGTTAAGATTTTTACAGATTAAATATCGATATAATTTTTATTAAAAACTATAAATAAGCAAGGTGACATAAATTAAGGAAAAGAAGATTCCTTAATTGATCAATAAATGAATGGAAATCTGAATAAGTTTTTGAACCTTTTGTTTTACTAGGATCAAAAGGTTTTGAAAATAAGCTCTCAATAATAATAGATTATTTCTTTTATCGATAAACAATTTTGTTTCTTATTATGAATGTACATAAGAAGCATAAATATAAAGAGGGGAATTTTAAAAAAATTGATTAATAATCACAAAAACTATTAATTCGAATAAAATTAAACTATTCATCAATAAAAAAAGTTGAAATTGTAGAAAATAAGGCTAAATATTATTTACGGTGAAAAGTTTGAAACCAGAATTAAAAAAACTCTCAAGCTATATGGCTATTTCTAAATTTGCAAAAAAAGGAATTCTCCATAAATAGAAAGAATCGAACTTTATTTCGCGTTACTGTTAATAGAATATTATTTAAAAGTTAAAGTTTAGATTATAGATTTAACCTTTGTTTATAATTATATTACATAAATACAAAATTCAATCAGTATTTATCTGGGAATGCAAATGTATAAGTTATACGCTCGTGCTTACTGAATACACGCCCGTGGACACACACACACACACACACACACACACACACACACACACACACACACACACTCATGAATACTATATATATTATTCTACATCCACGTCCTTTTCACATGTATGAAGGGAGTTTTACTTTTTTGTAGAGCATTAGAATTTCTCATTTTATTTCCACATTCACTCAGGCACATCTCTCGTAATTTTCTACAACACCCTTTCAACTTTATGAGGAATATTTTACTTTGCCGTTTTATTTACAGGAAACGAAAATCACGTCTTCCCCTTTCATGCAAATTATCATTCAGTGTATGATGAATTCTGACTGTAAAATAAACTACATAGTAAATTCATAGTGAAGTTTTTTTAACATTGTATATTAATGAATCAAAATTTTGATTATTAATGAAACTGTAATTTATTTTAGTTTTCCAACTATTAAATAATATCAAAGGGTAAATACTGTTGTCAGTAGAAAACGTAACATGTTGTTTATAGTATTTCTCACAATTTTAATGTGAGAAGTACAAAAGTATGGGGGCGCATACCGTATTTCATTCGCGCGGGTTTAGCGGAACTAGCGACGACGGTCGGCACTAACTAAACTAATATAATATCACAACTTACATAGAAAAAATCCCGCTTGTATGGTCGGCAGATGGGTGTAGCCACGAGGCTTAACGCACCAGGTACCGAATCAACCGATCGAGTTCGAGACCGAGTTAGAGACAGAGTTACTTTTTTACACTTAAAAATATTCATTTATTTAATTCTACCGCTCACCTGTGACTTCACAACGTAGCAGTAGTTTAGAGCATTTTTTGGGGTGGAGGTGCGATTTTGAAAACTTTTTTTGCAAATATTGTTATTTTTTAATTGTTAACCAGTGTCTAAAAAATAACCAGTGTCTAAAAAAATACGACCTTAATTAATCGAAATCTCGAGATACAAGTTAAAAACTTAATGGCATCAACGGTCTGTATATAGAAGTAATCTGAACAAGTTTCTTCAAAATCGACCTAGTAATTCTGGAGATATAAGGTGATTTAGAGGCCAACATCGAACAAACACATGTTCATATTAACATTAACATCCGGAAAATTTCCATCTTGTTTTTAGGGTTCCTTAGGTGTCAAAATGTCAAGACCCGATGAAAACCGCATACATTCACATTGGACCGATTACTCTCTTTTCGCTTCTACAGCTGTAGCTCTTCTATAGCGCTATCTAGACGGGAAAGTGATACGAAATTCTAAAATACGATAAAGTATAAAACATCATGAAAGAATAAATTTGCAATTAATTATGAAATCCTATGTACTGTTATATTAAGGAAAATGATGCTGTTAAATTCTAAAAACTCAGATATATGGTTGTATAATAAAACTTGATATGATCCTAAAGAGGGTCAAACTATATAAATATTTTATTGTTACAGTATGGTTGCTAAAATAATAAATAATATGCTCTAAAACTGACTAACAGAATAAAAAAAAATATATATGCCCATTTTATTGTTAAATATCAACATTAGGTATAAAATAATAAGTAATAAATAAAACTTCAAAAAAAAAAACAACACGAAGTATTCACAAAACTTTACCTGTATTTTATAACGTATAAAATAAAATGAAAAATGTATGAAACATGGAATAGACCGTGTAAAAAAATGTTTATTATTCGTACATGCAGCCTCAGTATTATGAAGTGAATATTTTATTTATGTTTACTGATTTCGAGTAAATTATAAGTTATTGAATGAACATCAGCTGATCTAAATAAACAAAAGACTAAGTTCATCACCATGGTACCGTGGCCGGAATAAGGCCGCTGGCCCCCGTTTCAGTCAGACTCGACGGCAGACCCGCACGATGCTCAGACTCCTTCAAATATCTAGGAGTATGGCTGGACAAACGAAGAACAATCTTAGTCCACGCTAAGGCAACTGCAGCAAAAGCCGAACGACTGGTGAAGTAATCTCGCAAGAGGATATATGCTCACGTCATAAACTCAGTACTTCTCTATAGAATGACGGTCTGGGAAACTACGCTGGAAAAGGACTCAAACAGATCCTAGAAGGGATCCAACGGAGACTAGCCCTCAGAATTGCGTCTCCCTACTCCTCAGTCTCAACAGAGGCTGCCCTGATTATTGCTGGATTTCCCCCTCTCCACCAGTTAGCGGTGATGCGGTGTGACATCATTAGGGGGGGGGGAACAAAGTAACTGCTCGGGCGGGCATGATACGAGAGTGGAAGACGAGGTGGGAGATCTCTTATCAACGGAGCTTTGGAACCACCGTTTAATCAAACAGGTTGCAAATTTGGCCGACTCAATTTCTGGCTAAACCTGTTCTTAACGGGGCACGGGTCTTCAGGTCATATCTTTTTGGAAGGAGGAGGGCTATCACTTTGGAGTGCCTATGTTGTGGAGACTGTGAATCCCGTGTCGACAGTGGATGGTCGAAAGAGGCATCTGCGAACAACTAACTGGACTCCTAGATGTAGACACGATTGTACCGACAATGCTCTCTTGAGTCGACAAATTCAGTGGTGTCAGAATATATAACAATGATACTACAGCACAAAGGCAGGGATAACGAGATAGCGAGGGGGTGATGGACAGCCTCCTGCGAAGTCGTTGTTCGTTCGGACTTGCCGGGATGGGCGGCGACGATGAGACACGAGGACTCCGTCGCTCTCGAGCTGTTAAGATCGAGACCTGGCTGGGGCCCCCTCGGGGAACCCGGTTAGAGGCAGACAGCTGTTAAAAGACCGAAATCCGGTGTGGGGCCCCTTAGTTAGATACTCATATTAGAAGAAAGGATCAACACAGAGTCCCGGACCAGGAATGACATATTGTCGGACCTGGATACCTTGCCCTAGGGGTTAGAGGCAGACACTGAAACGATACGTGGACAATCCCCTAGGTTGTGCTATGCTTCACGGTTAATCCAGCCCAGAGGGAAGGGAAACAAGCTAAAACAAAAAAACATATTTTACTCACTGTTTCTTATAAAGTTGTGTTAATAATTAACAAATATTTTATTAATTAAAATATTTTTGGTGATACATAATGTATAAATATATCTTATGAAGACTATGGTATAGCATAAGACTAGTATATGCGTAAATATCCATTAAAAGTGACTGTACCACTCTTTATTTATTTCTCTCACTTTTTAACGTAAACAAAACCAGTACTGCTCATTCATTTGATTAAGCAGTTAGCTTTGTCAAGTAATATGATTTATAAGAAACTGTTTTAATATTATTTCTCAAATTAATATCAATTTTTACACAAAACCAGTAGCACTGGTAAAACATAGACTTAGAAAGCCAGTTCCCGATTATCTTGGAAAAAACACACATGCAGAAACAGATATATTGACATAGGAAAATATTGATATAGAAAAGCTAATTTACTTATACCACGTACAGATTAATAATTTAAAGATTATAAGACCATTAAGTAGAATGGTACACGGTTATATATTAGTGAAAAGACGATTATCATATAATGCCGTATATTTTTAACAAATCCGTTAATTATGTTGGATTTATATAAAAATAAGAGTAAAAATCTTAGGTGGGATTACTGATTATATTATGGTTTTACTTTTTACTTGACTTATAATTTACTTTTTAATCTATTTGTCAAAAAACAAGGTATGATGTGTAACATCATGGTTGTTATTTTGTGTATGTGTGCGCGCGTGCGGTTTTGTATCTGGCATCATAACTCTAATGCAAGGGAATCAATTTTGATGTGGTTTTGTTTACATATGAGAATTCTCTTCTGGGGTAGATTCTTAACTGTGTAATAGTAGCTACCTGCAGTTACTAACAACCTCTAGGGAGCTCAACAGTAACGATTAATGTAATATTACTTTATAATATGAGTATTATATATGTTCAGTGATGTAATCAATTGCTTAAGACCGCGGATTTTAATGCGGTTTTCTTTGAATATTACAACACCTTTTGTAGAATAATCCCAGTAAAGTATTTTCCCTGTAATATTTTTTTGGTGTATTTTCCTCTATTCTCCTGAAATATGGGAAAATGTATTTCAATAATTACTCTTCATTCTGAATAATTAAATTTTTTTTAATGTTTTCATGAGTTAATTCCCTTGTTAAACACTATTTTTTTGGTTTGACGATTATAATGGTTAAATTTAAGGAACTTGAATAAATATTTGATTATAAAGAAAAAAAGCTAATTGGAAAATATAATCACACTAGACTTTAACATTAGTTAAGACATCATAATTAGATGTACTACTATCCTATTGACTAAGACAAGGGAAAATTAAATTGAAATACAAGTTTAAATTTTCTTAATTGATAAAAAGAAATTTTTAAACTGTTAATTTGGATTCAGATGTTATATACACTTTAAAAATGAAAAATAATGCACCATATAAAACAATAAATAATTAATAAACTTAGGGGAAAAATGATCCAACTTTGATCTGAGTTGTTTTATTCTAGGTATTAGATCTTGGACATAAATGAATCGACAACTACGAAATAAAACTCTTCTAAATTTAATTAAAAAAAAGAGAAATAATTAATTCTTGTTTGTATTTAATGTTAAAACTGTTAATTGTGGAAAAATTCTTTTCATGTTCGAAATCTATTGTCGATACTGATACGACTGTACATGTAAAATCTTTTATGACAATCGGATAAGTCCTTATGGAGTAATTATTTTAATTAAAAGACTACAAAGCTTAGTCTAATACAGATTAATGACGTTCGGTAACATTCTTCTTCGTCTCAATATTGAGAAAGATAGACTATATACATTTTTTTAATTCGTTCTTAATTTTTACGATGTTAATCTTAATTACTTTTTTTACTTTTTTTTTAATTCATTATTTTTATTAATTTCTTCTAAATTTTACCTATTAAGAATTATATATTTTTTTCTTATTAATATTTGTAATCGTACTTTTCAATCAACTTGCATTTAAGCGGGATCGATAAAGTCAACATCATTAGTTAGAAAAAAAAAAACCTTGTTTTACACATTTTATCAAAAGTTTAGTATTACGCTAGGCGCTAACGTCATCCCAGCTTCGAATTATCGTTTGTCGTTGTTGTTACGGTATAAATAATATTAAAATATGATTGACAATTGCAGATGAATAATTATGTAATATTCAAGTTTTAGTGAAAACCGATTTTCACAATGACGGATTGACGTCAATATGCTTTTATGATGTGAAATTTACTTGCTAGTTTTATTTTTAAGATTACAGTTAGGAATTACACTTGAGATTATTATTTTTATATTAAATTAGCTCTGTTGTAGTTAACAATATAATTTATTTTTCAACTGAAGAAAAATACTAACGACTGATAAATACATATTTTCCAAATTTAAATTTATTGAAAAGTTTTATTAGGTAAGCAATTTTGTATTAAAAATAATTATAATAATTTATCAGGTTTTAAAATTACATTGATTTGGTTTTAAAATAGTATTCGCAGAGGTGCTGTCTGGAAAAATGGAAAAATGTCATTTTTATTACTATAGCCAATACGGTTCTAATTTCCATAATACTATAAGTAGTTTACTTTCTTAAGACGGACGTATAAGAGGACATATAAATAATTCTACTGTGGATTCACTTTCTGAATACACAAACAGCAATTTATCCTATAAAAGAGAGTATTGGATTACTGAAACTCAATAAAACGGTTACAAAATAACGATGTTTATATAAAAGAAAAATAGAATTAATTTTATTGAATTTTTTATTTTATAAAATAAATAAAAATAATATATATGTATATTATGTGTAACCAATACAATTTCGTGAAAAACGCTAATAAGTTTCACTGAAGTCTATTTAGTTATTAGCAAACGTTGTCGGTCTGATAAATGTACGAGGTCTGTAAATAAAGTAATGAGACTGGTTCAGAAAAACTTTTTATTTACAATTCAATTATACATGGACTGTATCACCTTCGAAATAATTCCCTTGGGAAGCCACGCAACGCTTCTAACGGTTTTCCCACTCTTCACAGCAGTGCTGGAACTCAGAAACCGGAATATCCTTCAGATCGTCGGTTACATTTTTAAAAATGTTTTCTACTGTTCTAAAATGGTGTCTTTTGAGGTGTTTAAGTCGGGAACAGGAAAAGGTCGCAGAGACTCAAGTCAGGTGAATAAAGAGGTTGAGGAATTACAGGAATGTTTTTCTTTGTCAAAACCTCATTAATTGAGCGTGCAGTGTGACAAGGTACATTGTCATGATGCAGCATCCATTGTCTTTGATGGCTGGTTTCACGCGGGGAAACTTTCAGCAGTATTTCAAGAATTTCTCGGTAAATATATTTATCTAAAATTTGCCCTATAGGCAAAAACTCCTTATGGAAAATGCAATTACTATCGAAGAAACAAATGAGCATGGTTTTGATTTTTGATTTGCTCATTTTTGCTTTTTTCGGACGTAACTGATTCCCGGCCATCTGAAAATGCTTTAAATCACCTAAAAACTTTGGCTTATGACAGATTGTCTTTTCTGTACGCTCTTTTCAATTTTGAAAACGTTTCAGTAGAGTTTAACACAAAACTTGATTGCATAACGTTGCTCAAAAATGAGTTATCACTCATTTTTGTAACGCACAACAAAATCTAGTTTCACTTGTTTACGTCTCACGTGACAACAATAGACTAAAAATAGTAATACCTAATATAAATCAGCTGTTCATATAACTATATTTTTACTAGTAATTTTACAGTGTTGACTTTGACTATCAAAAAAACCTAATCTCATTACTTTATTTACAGACCTCGCATTTAAATACACACAATTAAAGTGCTACAATGATATATTTGTCTATATGATTACTTTATACGGTCAGTAACCTACAGTTTTATTGTTTATACAAGAAAAAAGGCGCCACGGAAATGTTACGTGTAATGAGCATTAATCATTACAAATAATTTTATTAAATGTTTTTGCCAGCTGTTAACGTTAAAAATAACGTTCATGAGTTCAGCGTACTAAGAACAACAAAAACTTTTGAAACGAAAAGCTTCAAAATCCTGAATATTTTTACCTGTATCTTGAGTTGTGATTTTTTAACAAAGCTTTAACCCTAATTTTTTTCCTTTTTTATCCCCAAAACACAAATATAATTTTAGATAAATCGTTCATATCAAGAAGTATAAATCGTTTGTGTGCTGCACGCAGCTGCCCGGCATACCATCCCATTGGTCCGGTCTGCACCAATAGCAGCTAAAATGTGAGCATATGCAACAAACAAACTCATGCACCAACTTTTTTTTATGGAAAATGAAATTACGATTTAAGTTTTGAATTTTGTTGTACAATAAGTTAAATTTTAACTATTTGTTTACCATTACGATTATTAAGTATATATACCTTAAATATATTTATAACAAAGTTAACCAAAAAAAAAAAAAATAAATAAATATAAAGAATTCTACAACGAAAATTTCACGTTTAAAAAAATATGAAATAAGTAAATTGGAAAACCGTCAGTTCAAATATTATACAAGTAATAAAATTTTAATAACAAAGTACATAAATTTGTACTGTAAATTAAATGTATTATACGTAAATGTAAGTAAAAAGATAGTTACGAACTAACTAGATGGTGCAATAAAAAATCAATACATAATATTAAAAGCAGCAGGGTTTAGAATCTAGAATTTAAAATTAAAAAAAAATAAAACTTAATATTTAAATTACTAATAAAATATCATTAAAAAAATAATAAAAAACATGTAATAATAATAATATTAATTACACCTAAGATAAAATCCATACAGAAACGCACATAAATATATATATATATAATATGTAAAATAGCCGGTCGGGGCTCCGCCCGTTGGACCTCTGGCGCCTAGGTCGGCCCAGGCGAGTACCGGAGCCGACCCTGGAAACTCCCAGGGACACAGTAGCCTACCTCAGGGCTGCAGAGCTCGCTTGCTCGCGTTTCCGTCTAGGCAGAGAACTCCGCTTCTGCTCCCCCGTCGTGTTCATTACCATCGTAGATCTGAGAATAATACTGATAAATAATAATTAAAGTATTCAAGTTTTGTAAAAATCTGAAAAAGAAACTAATTACAAAAGACTGAATAATAGCAACAATGATACTAAAGTACACGCACCTTTGACGTCAAAAAATTCACAACTTATTTTTTTGTCATTGTGACAAATATAATGAAGTAAAAGGATTAATTTATTTTTCTTTAATCAATATTTTTAATTCATAACTTCACCTCCAATAGGGCGGTGAATCACTTTAAACTTTCCCTGGGATAATACTACTGTATCCTGAAATTTTGAAAGTAATCGGTCGGTTGATACCAGAACAAACAAACAAACTTTCAGCTTTGTATATCAGATATGTATGTCTGAAGTTAATAACTAAATTGATATTTATACCTGAAACTATATATTATTTTAACTAGAATTTGCCACGTAAACCCCCAGAAATTATTCAACTTCTTTGTACAGTGACTTCTACACAACAAATTGATGCAGCTAGTATGCAGAATAATATTTTAATATTTCCCTGATTATTTTTCACATACATTTAATTAATTAATGTTTTTTACTAATTGTGGTTTAACATAGCCTTTTCTGTTTTAAGAAAGTATATAAGTAAAATATTCAAAGAAACAAACTCGGCTATTGATCGCAGCGATGGCGGATATCCTCATTTCTGATATGACCGCGAAGTGAGACTCTGATGATCTGGCGTAGGCATCGAATTTGGAACACTTCAAGTTTGCTCAGACGTAATAACCATGTTTCTGCTCCATACAATAAAACTGACAGACTTTATAAGCTCACTAAAAGAAATTTTCGATTAAAATTTGAAATAAAAAAAACTCATTACGAAAATCAGGTAATTTAAGAAACTGATGCTTTCAAAATATTAAATTTCAAATGAAAAACTTAATTCATGTTAAAAATACTGTATTGTGGTAAAAAATAACTTGAAAATGGGAAGATTGAATTAACTGTCCATTTAATCAAAGAAGGGACGAGTCAACACGGTAATTAATGAAGGCATTGCAATTTCATTGCAAGGACACTTTAAGTAGACAGCAATAAATATCCGTTACCATTGTGGAACCTAACAATCACCTATTGATAGGGGATAGTATAAGCGAACCATCGTAAATAAAACTATACTATATTCATTTTTAAAAATATTACAAGAATATTTTGTCTTACTTCTTCATAGAAAAAGTCTGTAACTTTATCACTTAATTTTCAATAAGTATATTTTGTAAAAAAATTATAATTATTAATAGGTAAGAATCGTTTTGATGTTGCTGTACATTTTTTAGTTTACTTATGTATACCTTAAATAATCGTTTGTTTCTTTGAATATTTTACTTATTAATATTTAATATTACTTACTTATTTAATATTTTGAAAGCATCCGTTTCTTAAATTACCTGATTTTCATACGTTTTTTTTTATTTAAAATTTTAATCGAAAATTTCTTTTAGTGAGCTTATAAAGTCTGTCAGTTTTATTGTATGGAGCAGAAACATGGTTATTACGTAAAACAGACCTGAGCAAACTTGCGAAGTGTTCCAAATTCGATGCCTACGCCAGCTCATCACAGTCTCACTTCGCGTTCATATCAGAAATGAGGATATCCGCCATCGCTGCGATCAATAGCCGACAACAAACAGATTCGAAGACGAAGACTGCGATAGTTTGGCCATGTCTGCAGAATGAGCGGAAACCGACTATCACACAACCTTCTCTGGCAATGAACGACCCACCCACTGGAGAGTCCAATGAACAGCTACAAAGAAAACGTGGATCAAGCAGATTGATTATGATATAAAACCGCAGGCTAAACCTTAATAAGGCCAGGACAACGGCCATGGATCACCGTGCATGGAAGCGTCTTGTTAATCGAATCAGACAATCATTGACACCCACAGCACGGGCCTACGAATCGATCCAATCCAGACGCCAGCTAGAATTAAGTAACTAATCGACAATTTCTGTTAGTGAGTTTATGAATTGTATTTTTAGTATGCAGTCATTATTTGATATTTTTGCTTTATGTTGACGACAAAATCTAATAATTACAATTAATATTGTAATTATTATTTATGAATGTTATAAATTACCGGAATAATCAGAAGAGTACATAATAAATCTTCCCAGGAATTAAGTTTTTAGTTATATAACGGAAGAAAAAAAATAGATTTTTAAAATCCATTGAATGAACTCTTTTTCGAGACAAACACAGAATTTTAAAATTAAAATAATCAAGTGTGAAAGTACGTAAAATTAGTAAATTAAATACGTAAATTAGTACGTTAAATTAAATGTAATATTGAAAAGTACACAGGTAAATATTTAATGGAAAGTAAAATAAAACTCCTGGAATTCATATAACGAAAGTGAAAACAAATTTTGATGTAAACTGCTATATGCAATTTATGTATTTTTTTAACAAGTTGAACATTACTGGAAAAATATTGTCAATCTTCTGAACGTTAAAGTATTAGTGAGGTAAAACTGAGGGAACGTTCTATTCCAACAAAAGGATGTTTAAATCGATTTGGAAGACGAGTTTGTTTACAGAACGTTAAAATACTAGATAAAGCCAAAAGTACGAAGTGTTTCAGCGGCTAAAGACTACTCTGGAAATGTTAACAAATGTAATACGGGAAAGCGAAAACTAAGCTCGTTTGATATTCAATTTCAATGAGATGGATACGTAGACTGGCGAAGAAAAATTTATGCCTGATTTCAAAGTTGCAACTGTGCTTTTATTGTAGAACAATTTTGCTATGATTATTTCATTAAAATACTATAATTTACATCATTTTCATTATAAAATACTATAAGTTTTTAAAAATTTTAACTTTTTTTAACCTCCGGTACCACCGTTAGGAGGTATTGCTTAAGAGGATGAGATGAATGACAATTTTTGTAGCGTGTGAAAATGGTATGCCTAACCGGGATTCAAAACCGGGACCTCCCGGTGAAAAGCTGAGACCTACCTCACGCCACGGAGGCCGGAAAATTATGACTTTGGACATAGTTTTACACACTTTAACAAGAATTACCAGATGGATATGTAATAAGTGAAAAAACGCCAACCCTTATCCGGAAATTTATATTTTACAAAAACGGGTAAACATTTTATTAATATATCGAAAGCTCTTTTTTATGATTTATGTATCCTGCGGTTTCTTTTTTAAAAACTAATGCCATTATTACTACTTAAATTGATCGTTTAATTATTAAAATATGCATTTAATTATTTATTTTTACTTAATGTAAACTGCTATTAACCCTACTCTATACTTCCAGTTACATTAATAAAAGATCTAAAAACATGTCTGTATTTAATCTATTTTGTATCATTCTACAACAACCTTGAAAAAAAATTCACCGTACTGCATTAAAATTATTTAAATAACTTTTGCGGGTTTGTTTGACGATTTGGTTGCGGTAAATACAGATAATTTATAAAAATAACATTAAAGCAGCCTTTTTTATGAATGATATTTTTAATATTAAATCTCATCGGTAATTTACTAATTAAATTTGACTACAGATATGAACTAGGCTCGGCTGATAAATGTTCCACACTAGTATGCAACACGAAGACAAAAGGTACTATTGAGTTGGGCGTGGCAGCACATGACAGCTAAAATCCCCCTCTACAAACCTGCGATAATATGATAAAATTCGTTTACCGGTTTGTTTTCAGTAGCAATTAAAATGGAGGCGAGTACGGCCAATATGTCAACACGGTTAAAACAGCGCGTAGTGATCGAATTTTTAACAGCAGAAAATGTGAATCCTACGAATATTTTTAATAGTTTAAATGCAATTTACGGTAGTGAAACTATTGACAGGAGTACTGTGAATAGGTGGGCGTTGAAATTTCGCGAATGTGAAGCTGGTAAAGAGACAATTGAGGACTCACCTCGCAGCGGACGACCAGTTTCTGTGACTGACGAGAAACATCGAAAGAAGGTGGACGATTTGCTTCAAAGTGACCGGCACCAGCAACGCATCGCGTATTCAGTTAGGTATATCTAAAGAACAAGTAGGCCATATTATCGAGCAATTGAGTTACCGTATTGAGTTACCATCTGTACACGATGGGTACCCGCAAAGTTTGAGCATATTCCGCATTCGCCTCTCTAGCCGGATTTGGTTCCGTACGACTTCCACTTCTTCCCTTATCTCAAGAGGAATCTATAATCATTACACAACCGACATGAGGTGAAGGAAGCTGTGGCCACTTAGATCCGAGAAAGAACGCTAGAATTTTTCAGTGACAGAATACAAAAACTTGTCACACGTTGGGAAAAGAGTATCAGTGTAAACGGGGATATATTGAAAAACAAATAGTATTTTGTAGCTAAGGTATTGTACTTTTATTCATTATTTATCTCATTCCAGTATCTCATCCCATTCCCATGCTACGCATACATGTGCAAAATTCATCAGCCGAGGCTCGTATGTAAACGTAAACCTGCAAGTACTAATACGGTATATGAGGTATGAAGATATCCAAAATTACTGTTATAATATTTGATGATAAATCGTAACTTAATGGTTTCATGTCATCAAGATAAGGCCATGAAACCATTAAGTTTTGTGTTATTGACTTGACACAACTTCAATAGTATGGATGAAAATGCCTGTAAAATGATAGCACAATAAACGTATTGTAACAGAACTATAACGTAACAGTAACAGAACTATAACGGACCAGGGTACCGGATTTCTTTTAATTAAGAAAAAAGAATGAGGAAATAATCAAAGGAAGAATCCAGAAGGAAGTAAAGGGTATTATTTTCTCAGACTAATCTATTCTTTGTAATACAGACAATGGCACTTCCAAAAGCTGTTGTTTGACCAGGAGGGTTACCGGGCCGGAATAAGAATTTATGGGAAAACGTAAGGGCGCGGACGATGAAAATTATTACACTTCAACAGTTAAGGGATGAGGCGGATACTGGTTCTGCAGGGTATATAAATACTGCTAAGGACCAGCAGAAATAGTAAGTAGCTCTGCGAATAGATCAGTCAGCAGTTCTGCGAGACCGTGTTCGGCTTAGTCATGATAACAAGCGATAGTTTCGCAAGCCCGAGTTCGACGCGGTTGTGGCGACAGAATAAATAAATTTTAATAAAATTAAAAACTGTGCAAAAACAATTTATTTTTTTCTTCCAGTTACCCAATTAATATAATATAAGCCGACCTTCGTGGCTGAGTAGGTAGCGTCTCTGCATTTTGTTCGGAGGTCTCGGGCTCGAATCCCGGTCAGGCATGGCATCTTTTCTTACACTACCAATTTCCACAGGGCTGTTCATGCCCGTTCTTTCATTACAAGAAAAAAAATTGTAGTGAATATTAATTTTAATATTGCAAATATTTGTAATTATTATTATTATTTATAAAAAAACTGAATAAATAATACATCAATCTCATTTATTACTATGCGGTTTAATTATTCTGTATCAGGTTATAATTATTCTATCTATGAATGCCATGACCGTAATGTAATTTTAATAATAATTTAAATTTTACTGGATTAATAAAATATTGTTTTTATAATCATAGGGAATGGTTAATTAGATGTATATAACTTTATAATGAATATCAAGTTAACAAGTACGTAATAATAATCGACTAACTTCATCTTTCAAATTCATTAGTTTTCTGTACTTTACTCACTGTCTGTTACCTCACTCTCTTTTAAAATGCTTCATTCAACAATTTTCTTTCCCTAACCTCATTTTCTGTTACTTTAACTCATCAACTCTTTTCATACTTTTTTTTTATTTAAATGCATTTAATTCAATTTTTATACAAAGTGTAATGTAAATACGGATATAAACGCTTTTCTTTATCCACGATTAAATGAATTTTTTGACGATCTAAAAGAATATAAATTGATAGAAAAATCTGTAAAACCACAAAAATAATGATTTTAATTTTTTCCCCTTGAGAAATAAAGTTTAATTCCAGATTTTCCCTTAACCCAAAAATGAGGTTTTCAATATTAAAATCTTAAATTCGTGAATTTTTTTTCTTTTATGAACTTTAATTATGAAATAATATTGAAAAAATTCTATTTAGAAAAAAAAAAAAAACTCTTTTAAACATGATTTTCTTATATATATGTATATGAAATAAATTAAAAAAAAAAACAACCGTACCAAAAAGGAAAAAATAGTTTTCAAGAAAATTAATATTAAAAAAATATTTCTATTTATGCATGACTAACAAAGAAACGCGGGGCGCTCACTAATTATAAAGATGTATGTGACAGCGCGCCCCAAGCAATTATTTTTAGACGCGCATAAATAGAAAATCCACAAAGATCTTCCTCTATGAATCATGAGACCTTGCCAATGGTGAGGAGGCTTGAGTGTACAGTGATACAGAGTAGCTGGACCGAAGGTTCAACCATATCGGAGAGGTATCTTTTGACAGCCAAACTAAGGAATGATTCCTGAAAGAGGGCATCCCAACCCGGTAGGGGGAGAAACCCACCTTGTGACGTTACCGGTCGCCACACCATCTCCTCCGTTCCAAGCCTTGAGGGTCTTTACGGGAGGTAGTCTTTAAACCCTCTAACTGATTGCATCTCCCAGTCATCAACCAGGCCTCGGTCGGGATGCCAGCGATGTAATGCCTCTGCAGACATTTGTATCACTAAAATACAAATCAAATTTCGCTTTCACGTAGGCCTCAAACGGATATCTTCACATCCAACCTAACATGATTCCCTCAAACTAATTAACCGAAACCGCGGAAGCGCGAATCCCGCGCTTAGTAAAGATTTGACAACACCATTAGTGACAGTGAATGCCTCTGAGAACGAACGAGTTTAAAGTTAAATCAATGCTATACTCATAGCAAAAAAAATTATGTTTTACGCAACATAGAAATTCAGAACTACACCCAATTAAATCGACCAATTTAGGTCAACTAACAAGGTGAAGGCAATCTCATTCCGGTCCGTGCAGGGGCCGGGGACAAACCCCGCACCACCACCCAGTCCCATCAAGGTGTCTCGCGTGGCATTATCAAGTCACGATCAGGACCGCCACCGGGGGAGGGAAGCCACGCGCCCGGTCGCACGGGTACCATACCCCAGCGATGCGGCCACCCTCATTAGCGAGAGCCCCAGAGCGAATCACAAATAATACAAATATAACCGTGGTACGATGCCAAATACGCCTACCTGCAACCAATCCAATGCCTAAGTCGGAACCCTAGTCACCCGGGATCCTACCACGATCGAGTACCTCGATTAAACTCCCTCTGCAGACCTACACATCGCAAGGGCACGAAGAAAACCAGCCACTATAGACCATTCCTCGTGGATCATCCAGTTGGTACGGAGATCCAGAAAAGAATGTATTCTCAGGATGTAGAGGTATAACGAAATGAAACGACCTGCACTAGGTAGGAAATCTTAGAGAGCTGCACATCAAACCAATCAATTTTTGACTGAAGACAAAAAACAATAGAAAATTTAAAATGGAAAAATGTTTTAAAACTAATTTTCTTGAAAGTAACTTTTTAAAAGTAATTCTCTTGAAAAACGAAATTATTTTTTTACGTTTTCGGAATTTTTTTTTATATTTATTTCACTTAGGCCATTTTTTCTTCTTCTACAGAACTGAATTGCTTGAAATCATATTCGAATACACTAAATTCACTATTCGAATTCACTTTATTCACTAATCTTATTCGAATACACTAAATTAAGTGCTAATTTTACTACTATTATTTTTAATTGTATAAGTATTTAAGCTGACAAGTAGGTTTTTACTTGTTCAAACTTTTAGATATTTTAATTCTTAGAAATATATATTGCAGTTATTCTATACTAGCGGACCGGGCAATGCTTCGCTATTACCACTTTGTTTATCACAGTTCAAACCTTACCAATCTTACTACAATACAAATCATAAAAAAACCCGTATAAATAAATAACCTAAAACTTCTTTTACTAAATTTAATGCCGTATATATCGAGAGATTTGGTCTATATCGATTGTCATTATCTACATCGATCGTTGGCTACGTCAATATCGACTTCCTCAGACAGTTATGTGATTAAAATATTATATTATTAAATATTATGTAACTAATAACATAAAAACACTCCACGGGCAAACAATAATAAATTGTGAATTTTTCAGCGAAATCGGTTAAGTCGTTTTTGAGTTAAGGCACACGCAAAATGAAAATTGTCTTTTATTTATGCCAGTATTAATTCTATTTTTATTTATCTATATATGTAAACCAGGTTACTTAGTAACAGCACAGACATGATGTCAACAGACTGCAGAGATACCAAGGCATCTGTAGTGCGCAGTACGGCGTATAAATGTACCGGTATAATCTTGATCAGACTCAGGGCGACCACTCCTACCCACCGGGTTGGCCTAGTGGTTAACGCGTCTTCCCAAATCAGCTGATTTGGAAGTCGAGAGTTACAGCGTTCAAGTCCTAGTAAATCCAGTTATTTTTACACGGTTTTGAATACTAGATCGTGGATACCGGTGTTCTTTGGTGGTTGGGTTTCAATTAACCACACATCTCAGGAATGGTCGAACTGAGAATGTAGAAGACTACACTTCATTTACACTCATACATATCATCCTCTGAAGAATTATCTAAACGGTAGTTACCGGAGGCTAAACAGGAAAAAGAAAAGGGCGACCACTCCTGAGATTTGGCTAATTAAATCTCAACCACCAAAGAACACCGGTCTAGCATTCGAGTCCATATAAAGGCAAACTGCTTTTACAAGGACTCGAAACCTTAGAACTCTCGATATTGAAAATCCTCTGAATTTGTGATGAAGAGTTTAACCGTTAGACAAACCCGATGGGTTTGTCTTTAATATTTTATTTCTTGTAATAAACTGTTAAAATGTTGAATACCCATAAATTATTCTCTTATTCGTGTATAAATTACTTGTAATTAGGAACATGTATAAAAATTTATCAACCGAAACGTCTGGTTTGATATTCTAAAATAAAGCCTTATTTTTATACAAAAACTATGTAACAATTATGAGGCTTTCTAAACAAACAGAAATAATATAAAAGGCCAGTTCCTTTACTTTTCCGAATCATATGTACACTGATAATGATTTGATAAACGAAATATTGCGCATACGTACGAGAGAATCAATACACCCACATATGTTGTGATAGTTTATCTATCGGTCAATTACATGGTCAAGAATAAAGATCTGTAATACTTGTATAATTTGCAAAAAATTTGAAATTCAAATCTTCTAGATGTCTCAAAAATTTGAGGAAAAGAAATTACAATTTTGAGACTCATTTTTAAAACTTCTCTAAGTCAAATCCGGAAGTCCCGGGTTCGAATCCCGGTCAGGCATGGCGTTTTTCATACGCTATGATTTTCCAACCTCATAGGCAAAATGACGAAAGCCGTCATCTCAAAAAAAGAAAATGAAATAAAACCAGTTTTTTTCCCTGCGTAATCATTTCTAAGATATTCATTATAGGTTTATTTTTCCGTTTAGGTAGAAATCAGAGCGAAGTTTTTTACTTGCCTTGCTTATCCACCTAAATTTAAAATTTCAAAATGAAAAAAATAAAATAAATCAACAAAAAGAAATTGTAGAAAGTGGATAGACTAGAAAATAGCAGTTTTCAGATCTATGCTTATATGAACTTTATTTTAACTTCATAGTACATTATATCGTGAAATTAATTTATTTTTTCCTGGAATATTCTGTATGTATTTAAATATGGATATTGTTGGACGATTTTCATAGAAATCCCTTTTTAATCATTTACAATATACATTATATTTTAATACTAGAGGCATTATTAGTTTACACGTGTACATTTTATTTAAATTTTTAATAATTTAAAACTCTAAATGTAATTTAAAGGTCACTTATATAAATTAAATATATTTTTAAACAACTTATATATTAAAATTTATTATTTCATTAATCAACATAACATTTTTTTCTGGCTTATAACTTTATAACTTTTTTTAATTTTCATAGTATTTTTAAACATGACAATCTAAATTGTAGGATTAATCCGTTTAATTAGGTTAGGTGTTTCGCAATATTATATAAATGTTTTTCTCTTTTTTTTAAATTATATCAGTCTTATTACCAATAAAAAAACACCGTTATTATCGAATATTAATGTCAATGAAAATAATAAAAATGAATTTGTGCTAAAGATTTTTCAAAATTTCATGTTAATTATAAAAAAAACTTAAATATGTTAGAAATTCAATCATTATAATACTTACATATAAAAATATTAACAATGTATAGTTTAAAAATAATTAGAAATAGCCAATTTTAAAATTTGAACGGTTTTGCTACGTAAAAAAAATCACAATGTAGGTAAAACATAATTCGTAATTTATTATTTTTTTCATATAATTTTATAAGTTAGAATGTATTTTTATATGCAGTCAGTTAATTTATTGGGCTACGAAATTTCAGATGGAAAAGTATAACATATTATAAAGTAACTTAGCAGAAATACGTAGCATTAAAAAATGATATCAATTAACATACATTAAATTTGAAAATATAATCATTTAAAATCTATCATTTTAAATTTCTCTTTTTTTCTGTTTATGTTTAACCTTCGGAACCACCGTAAGGTATTAGTTCAGAGGATGATATGCATGAACGTAAATGAAGTGTAGCTTGTACAGTCTCAGGTCGACCATTCCTGAAATGTGTGGTTAAATTGAAGCCCAACCACCAAAGAACACCGGCATCCACGATCTAGTATTCAAATTCGTATAAAAGTAATTGTGTTAACTAGGTTTTGTACCTTAGAACTGTCGATTTCAAAATCAGGCTATTTGCAAAAACGAGTTGACTAGACCACCCCAGTGGGCTTATTTTAATTTTGGTAAATTATAAGGTGAAGATGTAAAATATGGAAATCGTTTTATTTATTCAAATCTGTAATTCATTTATTTCAACAAAATTTTACATTTCATTAAAAAATGATTTAAAACGAGTTGAAAGTAACTGGAAAGTTACATTATTTTTAAAGGAAAATATATATCTATATATTTTTCAATAAAGTTACTTATTGAGCAGGTGTTCACTCGTTAGAAATAAAACAATCAATAACATCAATCGTGCAATTTACTGTTTTTTTAAATATAAATTTTTCTTCTTTCTAAAGTTCAATGATTTTTTCCTTATAACATTTGGGAATATCATTCTTGAATAAATCCTTGGCATTATGGTTGTGACGTACGTTGAATTTAAAGTCTTTTCATTACTAGTTGTATAATCTGTGAATTAACTAATATATATATATATATATATATATATATATATATATATATATATATATATATATTAGTTTAATCATATTTATTTTACGGCTTTGTTACAAAGTATATTATCGGGCATCAACAATCGGTATTGTATTCGATTATCTTATAAATTCTTATTACATATAATTAAAATATATAATCATTAAAAATCAACAATTTGTACTCTTTATATTTTTAAATTTAAATACGTCAACTTATAATTTAAAAAAAAAAACAAGTTATTTTTAAGGAAACCTGTTTATTAGTTCTTGCTGCAGGTGGTGTGGTTAGATTTATATAAGTTTCATAGAAAAAAAAAAGTTCCATGGGATATTGTTAAGTACTGTAATGCACCGATACAGGGATGAATTTCAATGATAATTAAGATAGTATATCTTTTACTGAAAACAATAGCCATAAAACATATTGTGAAAAAAGTTCTTATTGAAAAAAAAAAAAAAATTGCATTGCAACCTAAAATCTGTTTCATACAGTGTTACGATTATTTTGCATCTTAGTATTATTGAAGAATATTATTCTCGTATTTATTAAAAAAAAGTTTATATCTCACAAAAAATAAATATAAATAAACCATATTTTTTCCCCATCTTTTTCAGATTTATTTTAATTAAATGTTTTTTACATTATAAAGTTTCAATTTTCCCCCTCGTGTGTGTGTGTGTGTGTGTGCACAAGCATGTATTGAATTATTTCGAAAATTAATTGTATTTCGTGAAATTAAGTACGCTAAATCTATTTTTAGACGTTCTAAGTGTAAGCAGTGACTAATTTATAAATTTAAATTAATTATTCAATCATCCCCTTGAAATAAAGGGTTAGTTATTGTTAATGGAAATATAAATAAAAACCCCCATTTCTAAAAAAATATACTTATTCCATAAAGTTTTTTCTGAGGTTTCATAATTTATAATTAATTTTAAAAGTAGTTAATAAATTAAAACTGATATACTACGTAACATAAATATATTAAATTTATTATAATGATGTTATTTTCAATTAATCTACAAACTGCATATATATTTAGTTAAAATTACCGGTAAATTTATTTTTTACATCACATACTTTTTATTACAGTGTAACACATTAACATCTAAGTAATTGATATTGTTTAGTACTGCTTCATGATAACAGATAGGTTAGTTGGTGTTTATTAAGTGTTGCATTCTTATTTAATCTACTTTATACCAAATACAATCTATTTTTAAAAAAGTAATATTTATATATGCCTATTACTCACAGCGTTTTTTGTATTTGATGATGTTAAAGACGAGTATGTGGTTAATGTTTTAACTGTTCAACGAGTTGTGTTTACCTCTTAACGACACTACACTAGCTAACCGCTTTTAACTTCAACCCCGATCACCGACATCACCCTAGCCCCTTTTACGATCAACAGGGGAGATTTCGTAAAATTCCCTTTTTGTAAAACAAAATATCCCTTAAATATATATTATTTCCCTTTTATATCTTATTAAAATTTATGCGGTTCATAAAAAGAGAATTATTTATGATATGGTATAATGCAAACAGAAATAATTACAAATTTCTACACGGTTGCTATTAGTGTAATCCTTTCTATTGCGAATTTGTGTTATATTTTGTATAATTTAATTCCCTGAAAGGCATCTCATCCCTGTGATAAATTAATAAAATCTTTATAAACTTATCTCAGCTTTTCAAGAAATCTGCTACAATATTAGTAATTAGCTTTAGCCTGTTGAAAAAGCATCGGGAATCATCTTGAAGAAATATTATGAATTTAATTACTTTACTTTTAACAATATTAGATTTTTTATCACCCTTATTTTAAATTTCCTTCATTTTTCCTTTTTGTTTTCAAGAATGTTCTTGAAAATTAAAAAAAAAAATAATAATATAATATTTTAAGTGACTGGGATGAAGGATTTTAATTTTTGAAGATTTCTTATTCACCCGTATATCATTCCACGCAGTAAAAGATATATCGTGTATATATATATATATATATAATACAATATACTGTAGAACACATAGTAAAGAACACTAAATTGCATTTAGAATTCGATTCTCAATGATTTCCGTACATTTTAATAACTTTATCACATTTACTCATACGGGTATTCTAAATGAATTAAAACTGAAATATTTAACATTCCCTGTTTCACGAGTCAAAAGAACAGCTTTACAAAAAATTGATTTTTTTTAATTTTTATTAGATTTTGATACTAACAAACAAATACCACTAAGTATTGCTGTAAAAGATGAAATATTTCGAATGTTTTGTTAATCCTTAATAAGGCTTCTTAGTTCTAGGTTTTACAAAGTTCCAGCACATCTGAAATTTAAAATAGATGCTACAATAAAATAATATAATTATTATATTTTATAATAATTTCTTTCTTGAAAAGTATAGGCTTATTAATAACATCACTTCTTTCGCTCTTAACTAAGTACATTTTACTTTCCCGTCTAGATAGCGCTACAGCTCGAAGGAAAAGTATTGAAATCGGTCCAATTTGGGCAATACGGTTTTCACCGGACCTTGACCTTTTGACACCTAAGGAACCCAAAAAACCGGATGGAAATTTTCCTTATGTTAATATGTACATGTGATCGGTGTTTGCCTCTAAATCACCTTATATCTCCAGAACTATTGGACCGATTTTTACCACACTTGGTCAAATTACTTCTATATGGAGCATTGATGCCAATTAAATTTTTTAACTTAAAAGGTCAAGAGAATGAGGCTGTAGAGGAAGCTCGAGATTCCGCTTAATTAAGGGCTTATTTTTCTTAGGTACATTTGTTAACAATTAAAAAATAAAAAATATTTTCAAAAAACCTTTGTTTTTGGAAAAATTCTACCCCATTCCAAAAAAAAATCCTTTAAACTTTGAAGCTTTGTTGTGATTACTGTAATTGTTGTTTCTCATTGTGGTTTAATCTACTGTTATTTAATTACGAATATAAATTAATATTTACTAAATTGGGAGATCCAAATCCTACCAAACGGCCGAATCTAACCAAAAGTCACGCATTTTTTAACGTTTTTCTTCTTTCCTTTTTTATTGTAACCAGGACTGATTTAAAAACAAAAGTCGAATTTTTTAATATTTTTTTTCATTCTCTTTTTTATTGTAATCGACAACTGAACTTTGGGGTTGTTTCTGCGTGAACTCCACTTTGGGATTCGCGCAAAAAGTAACAAATATGGTCGTGTGAGGTATCAATTTATACATTTTTAAGGGCGCAAAACACGATTTTAATATTTAAAGTTGTTGAAATAGAAGCTTTTTTTTAGTAATACCAGATTTTAAATTTGCGGTTTTAAGCTTATATTATCTTGTAATTATAAAAGTGGGATTTTCTTAATTTATCATTAACATATTTAAAACTGTGTTTTCTTTTTTTTTATTTATTTCAGCTAAGTTCCTTTTTCTTTCACTCCTGAGAATTTCAGCTCCGGTAGGTTATTTATCATTTAATCTATCACTGTATTTTACCTCTTAGTTTACCTCTTAGTTGAGTTGTCTGGTGGTGACTGGACCAATCTCTGGATCAGACAACGTACTGTTTTTTTCCACAGAGATCAACCTTTAAGTGTTTTCTAATTTACGGCCGAAAACCCCACGAGTCTTGGATTTAAGCCTTCCATCCTTTCACTTATTGAACTTTTTAATCTTTCCTCATTAATTAATTTTTAATTTTTCATTTATCATCTTTGCTCGTTCAGGTTGTGTAAAGTTGGTGGTCAGGGAAGCGACCTGTCATTGGTTTTTGGCATTTATCTCCTCTGTGATTTTTTATCCTCTTTTATTTTTGGTAATATCTGTGATAGTAGGAACGACAAGGAATATTATTTGACTGAATCAATGGTTGTCGATGAAAAATAATTTTAATCATATTTAATTGTTTATTTTTTCTGCAACAGGAAAGGAGCAACTTATATATACACATACATTTTTATATAAATATATATACTACCCGATCAGGGCTCGCTTCTCTCTGTAGTCAGGACCTAGACCCCCGCTGTGTTCTTTATCCTTATGGTTGTGAGAATAATACTGATACGTAACAATTAAACTATTTATACTTTATAAAAAAAATTAAATAAAATACAGAATAGTAACTAAAGCGCACAGACCTTTGACGACGAAAGTTTCATACTTTCACCTCCAAGGAGACTAAGGTTTTAAGCCATAAATGGAGCCATAGTCTCCTTGGAGGTGAAAGTATGAAACTTTCGTCGTCAAAGGTCTGTGCGCTTTAGTTACTATTCTGTATTTTATTTAATTTTTTTTATAAAGTATAAATAGTTTAATTGTTACGTATCAGTAGTATTATCAGTATCAGTATTATCTCGGGATAATATGAATGAGCCTGAAAATCTGAAAGCAATCGATCGGTTGGTTCTCTTGTGATGCTGTTACAAGCGGACAGACAGACAGAACTCGCTACGAACTTTTGCGTGTGTGTGTTGTGTGTATGCTTGCACGCTTGCGCGTCTGTGAATGAGCGCGAGTGTACGTTGTATGTATGCATGTATGTTGGCACTTTATCCTCAGAGGTAGGAAAATATAGAAAAATAATGTGCCTTTTCATTGCCTTTTCGATGAGTATAAAATTATAATTTATGAGAGAATTACTTTTTTTTCAAAAAAATCGTTTCTCCCCTATAACTTTCATATACATGAATTTCACTGCATAATGGTTTTGACCAATTCTATTGTAATTTAATAGTAGATTATTGGTGTAAAATATGTTTTAGGGATGCTATATTAAGTAAGTTATACGGGTGTAAAGTAAGTTTTGGGATATTGTAGAAAGAGTGGAATTTTAGTTAGCGGTTAAATTTCTGAACTCCGTTTACATAAAAACTAGAAATTTTTTATAACTTCGATTATCAGACGCTGAAACTGTAACATTTTTGAAAAAAAAATCATAAAACATACAGAAGTTGGTGCACCTACGATATACGATATAAGTGTCCAAAAAGTACATTTTTTCTTACCTGTTTATTGCCTTTTTAGTACAAGTAAAATCTACTGAAATATTTTCCCTCAAAACGAAGTCTTCAAAATTTACAGTCTAGTACGATTCGTAGAATTTTCATAAATTTGCCCCTTTTTTGTTGAATGGTTTTGGTATTATAAACACTTGAATGCTGTAATTTTAAAAATTAATGACTACTAGATCATTTTAACAAATTGCCTAGTTTTTAATGTAGGACTAGAAAAAAGGCGGGCCTACGACCCGCCGCGAAAATGTTACTGATTTATTCTTCATTAGACATGATTTTGTTAAATGTTTTTACCAGCTATAACCAAATAACATTCATGAATTTAGCGTACTAATTACAACAAAAAATTTACAACGAAAAGCTTAAAATTTTAACATTTTTAGCTGTTATTTAATTGTGATTTTTTAACACAGCTCTAACTCCAGTGTTTTCTTTTAATATCCCAAAAATACAAATATAAATTTAGATAGATCAAAAAACTCCGTCACCGCAAATCCGCTGATTTCATATCGATGTTCTTTGGTGGTTGGGTTTCAATTAACCACACATATCAGGAATGGTCAACCTGACATTATAAAAGACTACACTTCATTTACATTCATACATATCATCCACATTCATCCTCTGAAGTAATACATTACGGTGGTTTCGAAGGCTAAACAGAGATAAATCGTTCATATCAAGTAGTTTAAATCGTTCGTGTAATTCATTCAAAATAAAAATTTGAGCACATACGTCAAACAAACCAATTCATCATGCTTTTTTAAACGCAAAGATATGTCGAAATTTTCCGGGAAGTCGAATCATGGTACCCATTACTATAGGTAGCTTTCTTATGAAATCTACCTTTCCAGCAATATTTTGGTCATCGCTTGCTGTAAGGGTTGGTCATATCAAAAATTATTTCAGACAAAAGATTTAGGTATGTTTAGAGGACTCATGATCACTTTAAACCGATTCGATACTGTGCCTATTAAGGGAGGTATGATTTTTTGTTTTCGAAACCCACGGTGTCAATGGTTGGTGATATCAAAAAAACTATTTAGATAGTTTAGGCCCTTATCCAAAAAATGGTAGGAAATTTAAACGAATAGATATTTTACTTTATCGCTATAAATCTCTAGATATTAAATAGATTTATAGCGATATTGTTTTTTCGAAAAAGCTCCCCATTTCCACCCCATGGTCTGATTTTTCCCATTAACAAACTCGGCCGAGATTTTGGGTCATTATATTTTATGTATCAATTTGAAAGTGATTGGCGCTAAATTACGGTAGTTATCGTGTCCAAAAGAAAATACATATAATTTTATATATATATATAAAACTAATTAAATAAGGTTTGGTAAGTAAATCTAAAAAAAACGTTAAGTAAATATAAAGATTTATATATTTTTATATTATAAAGAAGTGTTAAGACCAGAAAATCGAATTATTTAACTTTAAAATTAACTAAACTTAAAAAAACGTTTCAGCAACCAATTTTATAAATAGTGAAAGATTACTGTAAATATATAGAAATACAATCAAGAAATATACAAAATAATATGTACAATGAAATATAATAACAAAAATACAAGACAGCAACAGAAATGAAATAAATTGAATTTACAAGTATAACTATAAAAAATGACATTAATAATGCATTAGAAGGTAATGAATGACATATTTTAAATAATTATTATTAAGTCTACCAGTTACGATAAATACAGAACATATATGATTATTATGCATTTCATTAGTCAGTTACTAGCATAATACAGCCACTGATCACAGCCTACTTCTTAACTCCAAGTAATTTCGACTCCAAGATAATAAACCATTTGGGTGATTCCAAACAAAGGTGGGATTACCATCATTCTACATGCACCTCCTTTAAACAATGCAGTCAGACCTTCATTCTTTAATGTTTTTACAACAATGTCTACGATCTCAGAGTGAAAACATAGCTGTGACCTGTCAGTCCCCTTATAATTAGCTGAGACATGTCCCACGGGCCCAGCATCTGAAGCATTTTTCCTTGTATTCCCGGATAAATGCCCTGCAGTGAACCCATCATATCCTTATTCTCTCGTCTGTTAATCTCTTAGCTGTACAATGAGTGATTCAGATGGCCCTTCTTGTTGAAGTTATAATAATGATGGAAATATTGCTTCCACCACCATTACGTAAAAGGCAAAAAAATGTTTCAAGAACGTGACTATCACAACCATGTATCGTGAGGCTAAGAGATTAATGGACAAGAGAATAAGGAGGATATGAGTATTCCCAAATAAAGATTAGAATAAAATTAAAGAAGAATAAAAGAATAAAATTCTTCATGTGCTGGGCTGTGGGGCATGACTCAGCTAATTGTAAGGGGATAGACAGGTTACAGCTATGCTTTCACTGCAGGAAGTTGGGGCACAGATCAGTTGATTGTAAAGACATGCCGACATGTTGTTGTCATGCGCGATTTGTGGAAAGGAAGGCCACAGAACCGAGAAGTGTGCCCTCATCATAAGATTTGTGCAATTTAATGCATATCACGCAGGTTTCATATCAAGAATACTACAATTAAAGGAAGGGGAAGTGATGGATAGCCCCCTGTGGAGCCACTGTTCATCTGTGCTTGCAAGGATGGGCAGCGGCAATGAAGCACGGGACTCCGGACTCTCTGAGCTATTTAAGACTGAAGTCTTGGCTCATTGTTTGAAGACTCATATTATTTTATTACAACTCATCATTAATAATATTGCATAATAAAAATAATTTATATTATAAATTTATCAGATAAAGTTTATTTATTCAAATGAACCAGCAAATAATAAACTATATACAAAACCTAACAGTTACTTCACCAAGGTGGAAATTATTTTTCTAAGGCCAACCAATGGTAAAAATTCCATGAATTATAATTGGTTGATAATGTTCTACCACTGGAACAATACAATCCTATTTACACAACACAGTACTGTTTAAATAAGACAAATGTTGGCTAAGGTATCAGTTTAATAAACAAACTGTACAGGTGTCTACTATATTCAAGATATTTAACTCCATCGAATGACTTAGTTAAAGCAATTACTGCTATTTTATAATTAGAAGACATAAAAAATAACTTCAAATTTGATCTGTACATGCAGCAGTTAAAACCTGATAAAACCTGAAAGCAATAAAACTTACAGAAAATAATTTAGTAGTTGCTAAACAATAAAAAATGCAAGATAAGCGTTGAGAGTTTACTAATTTGTTACCTGATGATGTGGACTTAGACAAAGTAAAATCCAATTTGTCATCTTATGGAATTCTTTATTGAGCACACATAGCCAGCAATTACACTACAAGAGTCATCATCATGTAAAGAACAGAGTACAAAGTAGGCTAACATGGACTCTTTGAGATTGCTAGACCCATATTTAATATATCATTACATAATTAAATTAAAAGAACTAAATAAAAAAAACTGAATAATGAATGGACTAGTGAATGAAGTAATCTGTTCTAAATTAAATTCTGATATTGTAAGTTGGTTTTTGTTATTATCTTAATAAAATGGTTAATTGAATTGCGTGCATGATAAGTTTATTCATAATTTTTTTCAAATTTTATCATTTAAATTAAAAATATATTATGGCAGACAGGTATGTATTTCAATAATATGTAGTACAATTTTTTTTTCTTGTATCAAAACCACATTATTTTTTCAGTATTTGGCATTATGTAGTTACAGTAGTATATTAGGCGGCAGTTTTTACCAGAGTTCCTCATTACAACCAAAAGTTCAAATTTAAAATTTCAAGTGAACCCTAAATTTGTTGAATTATATCTCAACCATGGGTCACTTTTCAACAGGGTACAGGGATCTTTCAACATTTTCTTCAAAGAACGAAAATGTTGCTGAAATATTACAATGTACAGAAAAATGGAGTAAAACTGAATTTACAAATTTACAAATTGCAAATGGAGAAAATCTATGGGTAAACTTTAACTTATTCACTTAAAGCATACAACATTGTTATTTAAATTTTAAATTCTGATTAATTATTTTAATTTATAACTGAGGAAAATTTTGCAGAAAATACCAGTAAATAACTACTTCAAGAAGTTTCTCTATTTGTGTGTAGTTGAGGCAAATTCATTTTAATGTTTGAACACAACTAATATAATTTTTTTTCAGGAAATGAAAATTTCCAAGATTCTCCCATTCCTTAATATGAATTTCGTTCTGTAATTATCTTCTTCTTTATATTCTATTTGTTCTACCAAAAGAACTTTGTTCTTTCCTGCAAACTCTACAAGTGTGCAAAAAAATTTATTTTTATTGTGAAATCATGATTCTCAAAGTCCACATTTTCTTCAAATTCTATGACGTAAAAATCAAAAGTTGTTTTAAATCTTCACATTCAGATTCACCTTGTAAAGGTACTTCTTAACTCTCCATACCAGAAGATTTATAAATAAAACTTTTTTTACAGGCTCGCATATCATTTTTTTTTTGCCTATTTTATCAGAATTTATTTTCTTTACAACTAAATTTGATTTTTTCTAATCTTTTATTGTTCATTTTAATTTTTTTCTGGAATTTTAATCAAAGTTTTTATTTTTCTCCCTTTTTCTCTTCCCTTTTTTAGTTCTTGCAACAGCTCGACATCTTCAGGTGTTAATTTCCTTAATGTTTAGGGTTACTTGTTCCATCAATTAGTTTTTCAGTTGCACAACTCAAGTCTGCAGCAGGGGTTTGTTGCTTGTTGTAGGGTAATTTTCAGTTCTGTAGCTTGCTGCAAGAGAAAAATAAACTACACTGGATGGATCCTGTTGTACGACTGATGTTTTATGAATAAATTCAGCAACAGTAAAAATTAAATGAGAAAGCAACCAATGCTTTAAAAGCATTACTAATATTTTTTACTGTAAATGAAGAAATGTAAGCTATGTTTATCAATGTAACCAGATTGTGAATGGTAAGGTTTTTCCAGGATTTGATATTAGCTAGTCATTTTATGCTACTTCCAGTTTTGACTTAAATTGCCCTGTTATTCCAACATTCATGGGCTGCAGACGGTGAGTGCAATGAACAGGGTATGTTACTAACACTGTACCATTGTCACTAGTAAACAATGTAGCATCAAGAGTGCAAAGGCTTTTGTGGTTGTTCATTAGCAGTGAAATCTTGTTTTCTTTCAAACCTTGTATGCTTTTTTTCTAGAACCTGTAAAAATAGAGGGCCAATCATCAATTCACTTTTGGACTGTTTACTATGCCTTAACTTCCTTCAGGTGCTCCAAACAATGAAAAATCATGTAATTTCACCCTAGGAAATACAAATACAGGAAGACTGTATTTCCAACAGCACTGACAATGATACACACTGTTATCATTGTACCTTGTTCCCCAGATACACCCTGACGATTTCATAATTCAGAACCACTTTTGGAGTTTTAGTACCATTGATGCTCCTATCATTTAGGTTATATATACAATCCCCAGTGATTTTGAGTGAATAACTTATTCATAATTGTCAAAATATTGTGTAACATTTGCTTTACTAAGCTGTGGCTCTTAATCCAGTGTTTTCTGGCTTTGCTATTGTCAGAGCTGCATGTTATAAAGCAAAATTTCATTTTTCTTAGTTTTATATAAAATAATTTATTTAACACCATACTTTTATGTTTAATGTTCAATGAGGAATCTAAAAATTATTTAGGTAATTGTTACAAATACAGTAAATAACATGCTGTAAATATATTTTATTAAGGAGGTAAACAAATTTTTTATTATACTTTATGAGAACAAGACTACTGTAGTCTTTTTATCAATGGACTCGTGTATATAACCTAGCACCAAAGGCTTTTAATAAATACTATTTAAATCATGATCAAGTAAGAACATTCATTATGTACTCTATATATATAACTACTATAACTTATGTACATTTTATTATTATTTATTGTCATTGGCATGATGATTAGCAAAATTATGTTCAGAATTCATCTTGCTGAAAAATGCAACAATAATCTACTTCACAGTTTCTCTAGTAATCTTGGCATGGGAACTTACTGTTTAAAATTGTATTATTAATTTCAAAAGTGATTTGTGTTGCTTGTTGATTTAATCATTTGGTCGTAGAATTTAATTATCGATAAACTAGAATACTCAGTATATTTAGTTATTCTGGAGATACATTCAGAACATAGAACATTCAGAAAAATATGCATCTCATAATTAATTTCAAAGGTAACGTGGATTAGATTCTAATGGTTGGTGTTATTTTTACCTTTAAGGGGACATTTTTCTGTAGTACTGTGTGAAATGCTTGTTTCATTATATAATTATTGTTTATTATTATTATTGTTTATTTACATTATTATTACTGTAATAATTAGTAGCATTTTAGGGTGAAATTGGACCCTAAAACGTAGAGATTTGCAAAAAACCTGATACGCATTTTTGACATGATCACCGTACACTTTCCCCTTTAATCGCTATTCTAGTTACACTGGCAAAGTAAATCTATTTTTACCAAATGCTACTGAACATTCCCGAATGTTTCAGAAAAACAATGTCTATGATCGCCTGCTTCAATTATAAATGAAATACAAATTAATTAAATTATCTATTAAAAAATTGAAAAGTTTTACAATATTACTAACTATTATAAATGGTGGGTACTTTTTCATTTCTCCCCCCCCCCATTTTCACATGAAAATAACTCAAAATAGCAGGAAATATTGATATTTACAATATTGGAGAAAAAATGAAATTAAATTATTCTATCATAAATAATTCTTCATAAATAATTCTTCATAAATAAATTCTTCTATCATAAATTATTTATTTCCATCAATATAAAAACAATATTAAAACATTCTTATTGATAAGTAAGAAGCACGAAAGACTAGATTATCCTTTAACCCCAAAACACACTAATATGCTGTTTTATACCGGTCATTTTAAAAATTCTGCATATTAACATATTCTACATATTAAAAATTTAAGCATTATTGCTTGTAATTATAGATATAAATTATAAATATAATCTAACCAAACTTAATCTGCGCTCACTAAACTCGACTAATCAGTAATGTTTTGATTATTTAAATAATAAATAATTGCAATAATTAATGAATTTATTATTTAAATACTCAAAACAGAAAAGATTAGAGTTAATTAATCAAGGTTAGTGAGCGAAACAAGCGTCAGTTAAGTTTGGTTAGATTACATTTATTAAATAAATATAAATGGTTTTAAAAATGGTAATATAAATGGTTATATCGAGTATAACCATTATTGGGTTATTTCTCCAACTGGTTATTGTTAATATCAATATTTCCTGCTACTTTGAGTTATTTCCAGGTGAAAAACTTGCAAATGTTTGAGGAGGGAGAAACGAAAAAGTACCAAATGGTGTACTACATTATTAAATTAAACTATTAAATACTCATAATGTATATAATATTATAACTTCTAAACGCTAATCCGGCGTTTCCTTCTTAAAGGAAACAAAAACAAATCTGAGGTGGACAACACATGACTTTCTTGTACGCCTATTAAATTACATTTACACATTTTTCTAAAATGAAAAGTACATAAAATTTTATTTTCTAAAATAAGAAAACGATTATAAATTTCCGATCTTCGGGACGGAGTAAGTAGCGTTTCAGCATATCATGCAGAGGTCCCATGTTCGAATCCCGGTCAGACATGGCTTTTTTTCATACGCTACCAATTTCCACCGGGCTAATAGTCATAGTTGTTGATGCCTGCTCTTTCATAGATAAATTAAATCATTACTTTTGCATAAAATCTATTAAAAATTTGTGTCATTAATAATTAGGATGAATTATCATAATAAAAAATCATAAATTATTTATTTCCATCAATATAAAAACAATATTAAAACATTCTTATTGATAAGTAAGAAGCACGAAAGACTAGATTATCCTTTAAATTTCTGATCATCTATTAAATGTGTTTTAATAAGAAATTCCAGCCAATTGGAGGTTGAGATAAATGGGCAACCTCGGTATACCTGTTGTGAATCCTTTCTTATCCACTAAAACTTAAATTAAATGAAACTGTTATTTTGAATTTAAAACATAATTAACAGATTCATTAGTTAATTCATTTCTATAATTTAAATAAAATGTTAAAAACAGGTATATCTGAGGTAGAAAATTGAAGACTACTACCTCTTCAGTTTTTTTATTAGTATATTTTGTAAAAGTGGATGAAGTTGATCAAACCACTAATATATTTAGAAATTTTAAAAATATAACCAAGAAAATTTAAAAAGGAATATTTTTTTAATATATGAGATAATAGATTCTATGTAATAAATGAAGTTAATTGGATTTCTCCCTGGGTCTGTTTGCCCTATCCCTTTCCTTACATTGTAAAAACCAAATTACTATACATCATTAAATCTCTAAATCATTAAATTACTATACAGAATTTTATTGAATAAAGTAGAAAATCTAATTTTTCATAATTCATTTCTAAGAAATTTCAGTAATATTAAATAGATTCGAATTGACAATCTTATTTGCAATTTATACTTTTATGAGAATAACGCGAAAGTAAAATTAATTGTATTATTTAAAACAATATTTATTATTTAATCTTATTTTTTGATTGTAAAATCAATTTATGTTAAATTAAGAAAAAAAAAACAAAAAATAAGTGAACTATTGACGTATAAATCATGACGATGCACGAAAGAACAGCCAAGAAAGCAGAATAGTATCATTTATTTGTATTTTAAAGTAATTTTTTTTGTATTATTATAATCAAACTCAACTAACTAACTATACATCCAAAAAATAAGACAATTTTTTTCATTTTTTAGTATTTTAATAAGTCATATATATTCATTGAATAATAAGACAATATAATACAAGTTATCAACATGGAAAAAACTTAATGATAATAAATAATTAATGGAACTATCGAAGGACTTCAGAGCTAATTATCAGCACCTTCTTCAATGGAAGCACTATTGTTAATGGATCCTAACTTAAAAAAGGTATGAAATTCCATAATAATAAATGTGTGTCTGTGTCTTACAAATTATTGAACTAATTTGATAATTTATTTTTATCTTATAATTTGAACTTATTTCCCTTGACTTAAGGAAATTCTATATCTTTATATTTCTTATTCCTGTTAATTGCTAACTTCACTGGTATGATACAAGTATGAAGAGAGTGATGAAATGAAATAGTTTTAATAAATTTTACCAAATTGTTTAAAGAAAAGAGAGATAAGCAATTCCACTGAATCAGTAGTGATTAATCATAACGACACATCTCAGGAATGGTCGAACTGAGAATGTACAAGACTACACTTTATTTACACTCATAGATATCATCCTCTGAAGTATTATCTGAACGGTAGTTACCGGAGGCTAAACAGGAAAAAGAAAGAAAGCAAGTGATTAATCAAGATTATTTTGGGTTTTGGGTTCATATTCCCTCCATTATTCCTTAAAATGAATTTAAATAAAATAAAAATCTTTATTAATACATACAAACTGCTGAAATGCAATGTAAATCATTAATTTTTATTTTTTTAGTTTTACTATTTAAATCTAAAAAGAAAGTATTATTTTTTGTGAAGGAAGTTTCAAATATTGAATATCCTGCTATAGTAGAGTTCCTTGAAAACTACATTATTATTTCTCACTTGAAGCAAAGAAACTGGTGTAATACTTGACATAAATTATTCATCAGGAAGTCTTTTTAAAGAATAAAGCTAATGTAGTCAAGCTAAGATCCCAGGAAATATTCTTAAGCATTTTAACTATTTATTATCAAATTTCTCATTTTTTCCACCATGTTCTGGATAATAAATAATTGTTAGTGAGGAGGCTATATGTTATACTCTGAAAGTATACTATCTCTCTTTTACACTAATATACTTGCACAAAATGTAACTAAAATATAATATAGTAGTCACTCCACCACAGACCCCATACTAGATTGGTAGCATTTTCATCCTTTATCTGAACGATTCTGGATTGAATTCCTATAAGAGTGGCATTCTCCATTTGCTACAAAATTTTATTTATCATTAAGAAATAATGATTGGGCATTGGCTTATAATTTACAATGTAAAATAAATAGATGTATTAGCATAATACAATTTTATGTAATAACAAAAAAATAACCACCAAACACAGTAACAAAACCTAAATAACTAATACCAAAAGTTGAGTTTTGCATACCCATTATCAATGGGTACAAAATTCCAAAATTATATCAATCAAAAACAAAAAAATAAATAAAAAATAAAAATTTAGAAAAAACATGAACCCTAATAACTTAAAATAATTTTTTTCCGCAGAATCTTGTGAAAGTTGACTTTTGGTATTAGTTTTTATAGGTTCTGTAACTGTGTGTGACATTTATTTTTTGTTGTTATATACAATAGTTGATCATAACTCACTTTTTTTGAACATTAAATAAACATCATTAGTCATTATCTTCAGTAACTAACTAGACAGATATTGCTTCCATAGCAGATAAAAAGCCATGATAACTGAAGTATACTTATTATTTTTGTAAAATAAATTAAACATTAGACACACGTAATTACTTGTTTTAATATACAGTAGGTATCTGTTACAGTATTAGTTAATACAGTTTCATTCAATCAACATTCTTAATCCAAAATAAATGTTAGGTTATTATGAAGCAACTTTCTTCATAAGTTGAGTGCTATGCTGATGTTGTAAACTCAAGAAAACTTTAGAAAGAGATTAATCAATACTGTGCATACATAGCCTAAGAGCTATTCAGTACACTTGTAATTGCAATATAAAAAAAACTGCAGAATTCATCATTCTCTATGAAACTACAGGATAATCAGTACACTTATGTATCGGCTTAATGTTGTAACAGACTTATTTTTTTACAGTAAAGAAATCAAAATATGTTTTCAAATTATATCTTATTTTTAATGCTCTTCAATATTAGATAATGATATGTAACGAATGAAGCAATCAGTATTGCAAACATAACAGAATAGCACTTCCACTGTATTGTGTTCCACTGCACAATACATGTTTATTGTAGGTGTAATTTTATATTTCTATGGTGTGTGTATATGAATTTTTATATAGGTCATAGTATTATTTTAAAAAAAATAATATATTCAATTTATGTAGAAATTGTTAAGTAAACAATTATTAACTTATGTGATTTAAAGTATATTTCATACTGTTCAGTACTTCTCATAGGCCTGACCTGAAGTTGTACAATATAAAATAGTTTTGTTTTCTTTTTGTGTTTATGTTTAAATAATTAATATCATCATATAGAAGGAACTTTGCAAAGGGAGAATGTCTGCAGAGCTAATTGTGGGCAATTGTGATATTAAATTAGAGTTTTAATATTCTAATGAAAAATTTGTTAATCAAATGTAACTATATATTTTACTGTTTTATATGTTTGTGTTCACGTTTTATTTACTTGTACTGTGGAAATTCCCACATTTTTTACAACTTGTTTTCGTTTCTAAAAATTCACTAGAGGTATTACAGTATATGATGGTATTTTCAGTGTTACTCTATTTTTGTTTTCACAAGACATTTTCTGTAAAGAGGTAGGTCGTATTATTTTAAAGTATAACTCATTTTATTGCACTTAGTATTTTTGGGTTACATTTTTATAGTAGTATTTATAGTAGTATTAAAATATTACAGACTCTTCTTTAAAATATTATATCTCTTCCTTTCATACAAAATGTTCTAGGTTTGGAACCCGCTCAGCTTTGTATCTTTGCAAATGCTACAAAACTCAATCTCCAATATTTTTTGGGGTAGCTGTAATTGAACATATACCTGTTAATTGATGGAGAAAGAATAAATTAACTGTACCAAAGCAGGTTTGATGTTTAGACCAAATTATTGCCTGATCAACAAACCCTAAACAGCTCTGATAAGTTTCTTCGAATCAAACAATATAAAGGAGTGTTCTACCTTCATTGTCAGAAAAAAAGGAAGCTAAATATACTAACATATGTGAGTGTATTTTGCATTTTTTTTTTAATTTGATTTCTTAAGAAATTTATTTCCATTATATTGGATATACTTATTATGCAAGTGTATAATGAAATATTTATACAAATACATTATAACAATAATATTATTTAATCATATAATTTTTCATTTAATATTTAAACATTAATTAATAAACTTAATTGTTTGCGAGGAATAGTTTTCACAAAAATAGTCATAAAAATAAATACCCTACCTCACAGGCAAGCTAACACAAAGCATAGGCACACTTACATAATAGAGTAATTGTAACATACTGTAACTGTTACATTTAGAGTAACTATATATATATATATATTTGTTCATTAATGTCATTTATCATTTTTTTAGAATTTTACAGTTTAATTAATACAACAGAAAGTAATTAATGATTTATGATGCATACTTCTGGTAAGCACACTAACATACATATGTCCATACCAGATCTACACAAGTTCTGTAGATCAATATTTGAGATGTGCAGACTTTTTTTATTTTGCATAGTATTATACACGGTATTAAATAGTTAATAATCAGTAACAACCTAGATTTTCGTAGATGTTTCTTGCACTTCCTTAAACAACCTACTAATAATTCTGCAAACTGCTCAGGTGAAATATCTATAATTACTGTAAAAATCTCTATAAAAAACACATATTTTTCAAAATGCTTTTTTACAGGTACAGTACTATCAATATTGTCATCTGGTGTTCTACCTGGTCCCTAGTATCATCTCTGCCTCAATATATTTCTGTCCCAAGCCTTCTCCTTTATCCTATTGTAGTTTCCAATCTTTACTTTATCTTTTCCTTCTTTCTTATTTCCTTTATCCTTTCTACTGACCCTTCCAATACAGTTTTTAAGATTACACTTTCTCTAACCCAACATCCAAACCAGTTTCCTTTGCTTTTGTGAACTTCCCGCATAAGTACTCTTTCTTCCTTAATCCTGTTCATTACTTCATCATTTCTCACTCACTCCATCCATCCATCCATCCATCTTACTTACTTCATCATTCTCCATAACCACTTCTCAAAAGCTTTACCCCAATCCCTCTCCCTCATCACTATGCTTTACTTCCAAACAGGACAGTTTACATTAAATTTGGCTAACCTCTTCCTTGTGCTTTTACTACAAGTAATTTTTCTTTTTATTGAAGGATTCCTTTTGTTATTGCTATCCTTTTTTTATTTTCATTGTGCTCTTCCAGTTCTTTCTCACCATAAAAGCAATACAAAAATCAATAAAATTTTCCCTTGATTTATTCAATACCAGTTCTTTCCATGGAATAATTTTTTTTAATACAATGAAATAAAATTTTTATGGATTATTCATATCCATTTTAATAAAATTAACTGAAATACGTAATGCTGCTTCCTAGCATTTTAATCATTATCTATACCTAGTCTTTAATAATGTTTTACAAAACTGATCACAAAAGTATGAATTAAATGGAGTTATATCTCAAAGTAAAATACACATTAATAATCATGTAGCAGTTAAATGAAAGATCTTCTAAAAGATCTTCTAATTATTACAAGTCTTCTGCATATTTATATCAACCTGTTTAGTTACTTGGAAAAGTTTCACTTACAAATACAGTAACATAAATATGAGTAATTATACAAAGTCTGTTACTACTCAAGAACAATGCAAAAGAGCAAAGGAGAAGGGTGACGATTTGTGGCAGAAAAAATGTGAATATTCTTGTCATTGTAGTTTTTGTAAAGAATTTTATCAGATGGTATAGAACATGAACAAAATTGGTCATAGTAATATAATGTTTTTTAATTCATTTATTTCATTACGAAAAACAAATTAAAAAATTTAAAAAAAAAATTGATATATATATGAGACTAGATTTTGTTCATGTTTTTTATGCAATGATATTGTAAGGAATTACATTTCATAGGAATTACATAAGTAATTGTAATAAAATTGGCTTGTTTTTCAAACAGTTACTTTTTAAAAAAAAAAAAAAGAGTAGAGTGCTAGTGAAATAAAACAATGAGGATCAAAACACTGGAAAAATATTTCTAACATAACAACAATTAAGAATAGAAAATATTGCAGAATTATTGTTAAAAAAATATTATCTTATCAGATAATATTTATTTGTAGTTTCATAAATGAGCAACTACAATAAAATAAAAATTAAACAGCTTACAGACAATAAAAATTTTACTGAAAGACTTTATTAAGCATAGTTGGGCAAGTTTTATTACAATTTTATTTGTAAAAGAATTTTATTCTTACACAAGAATAAGTAAAGTTATACTATGAACTAAATAAATAAATGGCTTAAGTTACTGAAGAAGTAATTTTTTTGAAGGTTTCAGTTTCAGAGCTATACATAGAAACATTCTGTACTTCTTAAGAAGTTATACCTGTTATTAAAAAACGTATTGAACCATCAAAGAAATGTTTAATAATAACCTACAGATTTTGTTTAGGCTACGGTGAATTGGTGAAGGGTTTCTGGTAAAGTGTGAAAAATTTTAAAGCTGCTTTAGTCCTCTATAAAATTTCTGAGACAGTCAGATACAAACAACCGAAGTATTAAAGCATATCACTTAAAAGCGATGGAGAGGATAAGAAAGGATCAATAGACACGCTTCCCTGTATCTGCACTTGACTAGCAAGAAATGCTACAACGTGTAAAGTTTGTACAACAAACAAAAAAAGACCGAGACAGTACGGTGGTGTAAAAAATGTAAGGTTGCTCTTCTTATAGAAAACAGTTTTAAACTGTACCATACTACATCAAAGTAGTAATTACTTTTTTAGCAGTTGTGTAAAATATTGAATGTATATAATGTAAATAATAAAATTTAGTATATAGTGCATGTGAATAATGATTGGTGTTAGATGAATTTAATAGTTCTGGTAAGTAAATAACTTCCCATGCTTTCATTGCCTGTTAAACATAGAAATTAATTCAGTCAGGAGGGTTATGGTTGCTGTAAAATTCAAACAGAAATGGGTTACTGTTACACATTGTAAATCTTTGAAAAAAATTATTCAAAGTTTAATTTCTTCTGGATTCCATAAATAAAAGAAAATTCAAAATAGATTGGTGAAAATAGATCCATTGGTTGATAGGATAAATAATTTTGATAACCGAAATAGATTTTGAAATAAAAAAAAAAAAAATTTGTTATCTAATTGGATCAATTTGAAATATCATACATTCCAAAAAAATTATATAGTGGAAGTTTGTTACATCACATTAATTTTCTTTATATTTTTTTTAAGAAAGCATACAGATTTTATTTTGTTACTTTTATGTAGTTCACAGTTTATCATTTTATATCATCGACTTGAATTTGTTAAAATTGTTTATTTTCATTTATATGTAACCTCTTTCACAAAATTATTTTGAGTATATATGTACAAAACAAACCATGAAGTAGACCTTTTTCATAGAAGTAATAAACACAAATTGTTTGTTGTTAGTTTATTTTAGATATTTTAACACAAAAAATTTACTTTACATTAGATCTGTATGTGCATTCTTCTATTCTCTGCACACAGTTTGGCTATAGATATTCACAAAAACTATTGCACCTGATATTAATATAATGAATATCTGCACACAGTTTGGCTATAGATATTCACAAAAACTATTGCACCTGATATTAATATAATGAATATATTACTGATGTGTAATGCATGTTACGACAAATTAATACTTAAATAGTAATAATAATGAATAGGCTTATGAACATTTTGAAGTGAGATTTAGAAATGAACTGTATTGTTGTGAACTGTACTGGTTAGTTGATGGACAGTGACTCAGTGAGGTTAAAAAGACAAGAAATTCGAAATGTTCATATTTGTTCATGTTCAAATTCGAATTTCTTGTCTTTTTAACCTCACTGAGTCACTGTCCATCAACTAACCAGCCCCACAACAATACAGTTCGTTCGATTTCTAAATCTCACTTCAATTCCATCATAGCTGACTGAATTAAATGAATTTTTATTTCTAACAAAAGGTGTGAATTAAATGAATTTTTTATTTCTAACAAAAGGTGTGAATTAAATGAATTTTTATTTCTAACAAAAGGTGTAAAAACAATATTTGATTTAAACAATATTTTTTTTTAAGTCTCTGGGACCACTGTTAGGTATTTCTTCAGAGGATAAGATGAAATCAATTTTGTAGATTGTGAAAACGGTATGACTGACCAAGAATCAAACCCAGGACCTCTGGATGAAAGGAAAAGATGCTATCACTCGTGCCACAAAGGCCAGCATCACTTCATTTTTTGGATTAGCAGCAGAAATGAGGGCTTTCATTCCTAAATGAGTGTTTTCATTAATTGTTTGGCGAAATATATAAACAAACATTGAAACAGTTGTGTTAATGGAAGTTAAAGTTCTAATTAATAAAAGAATTGGTCCTGAGAGCAACAAGTTGATAATATTTTTTTGTCAATGATAATATTTTTTTGTCAATGTAAGTGTAGAATTGGAGCCTGGAAATCAATGGAGTTAAACAACTCAGGAAGGCGTTCTTGATCACTAGAATTTATTGATCATAAAATGTAAATATTGATCAAGTTAGGTGCAGTTGGATGTAACGGAAGTTTTAACATATTTATTCCCTGCATCACGATAAAAAAAAAATTAAAGTCTACATTGAATTTTTAACATTCTATAACTTTAACATTCTATAACTTTTTCACGAAGCGATAAGATTCTCTTCGATAAGATTCTCTTACTTTAACTCACTCTTCTCTAGGAACATACATTACTATCATTTTATTTATATTAGGATATTTGACTGTTGTTCAATGGAAATATCCACAATGGAAATATCCATTTTGACTAGTTTCGGCGTGATGTATGTACGTACGTATATGTATGTATGTACACCTCAAAAACGATTAACTGCATGTTGAAATTTTGGATTTAGGACTGTTGTAATATCTAGTTGTGCACCTCCCCCTTTTAACTGCAATCAACTGAACCAAAAGTGTCCAACTAAGCCCAAAATCCAAAAAAAATGTGTTTTTTTTTACTTTTTCCAAACATCAGTAATAAGCCCTCATTGAGAGCTTGTCAACGATGTATCATTAAATGTGGTATTTAAAGGTATTAGGTGGTCATTGTGGTATTTAAAGGTATTTAGGTGGTCATTGGTTTCAGAGTTATAGCCAATATATTTTTAATTAATGAAATATTTGGATCTTACAAGGGAAGGGATGATTCCATCCTTGGCTCTTGTAGTGAAAGGTTGTGTTTTATTGTGCTCTGTGAATTGTCAGTTGTAACCAGTCCAGCCAGGTGTTCAACAGTTCTTCTACCTGCGTCGCCAGACAATGTGAGAAGGGTCTGCTAGGACATCAGCCGGGCGGCCAGCTACCTGGACTACAGGCCAGTCACATTAAGAAAAGGATAATCCTTTTCTTAATTTTACTTTTATACTATTCAATATTTCTAATAATGTAAAGTGAACTCTTGTAGTCATTGTGAATACGTTAAGTAAATAGCCTATTATTATAGGACTATTGTGCTACTTTTAAAATAATTTTATTTTAATTGATTTTCTTGTCAGTGATTTTATTTTACAGCAAGTGTAGATTAAGAAGTGTAAATTAATTTTAATTTTAATTTTAATTTTTAAATTTTTCTTCCTTATTTTCCTCAATGGAAGGAAAAATAAGGCCTCCTCCACCCCGTTCTCCCACCGCGGAACTGTCCGACGGTGGAGAGGAAAGCGGGTCTGGCGCTAGGAAGCGCCAGAAACGCCGGGACTCCGCGCCTCCTATGGAGGCGGAGCCCGTAGCGGGCTGTAGCAAGGCTGCAGCAGCCGCCAACTCGCAGGCTGATGATGGGGCCCCATCACAGCCTGCTACCGTCAGGCGGGAGAAAATCCCACCGATAATGCTGGACTGCCCGAAAGAGTGGCCAGCATTGGCGAGGGACAAAGTCGAGGATTGGGGGGCGCCTGGTGGCTAAAAGCACTGGGCTCTCGATAAGGCTGCAGCTGGGCAGCGAGGCGGATTACCGGGCGGTGCAGAGTTTTCTGCACTCGAAGGGAATCGCCTTTCACTCCTTTCAGCTCCCGAAGGACAGGGAGCTGAAGGTGGTTATACGGGGGATCCCCTATGGGGCTGCCCCGGAGGAAGTAAGGGAGGAACTGACCTCCCTTGGCTATGAGGTGGTTTCGGTTAAGAAGCTCCTCACAAGGGACGGTCGGGAAACCCCGACCTGCCTAGTGGCCCTTAAGAGGACCCCTTTGGCCCGGGCCATTTATGACCTTGGCAGTATTTTTTACTGCAAGGTCGCAGTGACTGCATTTGTGTCACGAGGGGGGCCACCCCAGTGCCACAGATGCCAGAAATTTGGACACTCGTCCAATTACTGCCAGAGGGCCCAGCAATGCGTAAAGTGTGGTGGAAACCACGACACTTCTGCCTGCGTCAAGCCGCGTGAGGAACCAGCCTCATGCGTCAACTGTAAGGGGCCACATCCGGCCAATTACAGGGGCTGCCCCTATTATAAGGAGCAGACAAACAAAGTCAAGGGACTTAAAAAGCCCGCGACTTTGGACGGCCGCAGCTGGGCCCGTGTTGCCGGTGGGGGAAAAACAGTCCCCAAACCGGAGGTGCCGGCACCCGTGGCCAAAGCGGTCGTGAAAAAAGGGGAGGTAACCTCCCCAACACCCGCCAAGCCAAAACCGGCGGCAACCACCAAGAAGGTGGTAAAACAAAAGGCGGCGACAAAGCCGGCCCCGGCGAAGAAGGCCAAGCCTTCCTCGACGGGAAAGGCAAAGCCGGCCCCGGCGAAGAAGGCCAAGCCTTCCTCGACGGGAAAGGCAAAGCCTGCTCCGGCTGGGAAGGCCAAGCAGGCTGTTAAAAACACCGCGGCTCCTGTGGCCCCGCGCCCCACCAAAAGGGCGGCCGCGCCAAAAGGCACCCCCAGCGGCAATCCGAAACCGGCTACCCCGTTGGAGACCACTGGCATGGACTTCCTGTCGCAGATGACAGTGAAGGATATCCTGCCAGATATCATGATGGTTTTGCCACGCCTGCTCCAGGCAAAATCTCTCAAGGACTGTATTCAGTCCTTAATAGAGTGCCTCATGGCTGTACTGTCAAGGTATGGTTAGGCCCACCCTCAGACTCTTGCAGTGGAACGCCAACTCAGTAGTAGGCCGGACGGAGGAACTATGCCGTCTGGCCGAGGATCTACTGATAGACGTGATACTGTTGTCTGAGACGTGCTTGAACCCAAACAAGCAACTGACCCTTCGGAACTATTTTACATATAGGACGGATAGGCCAGTTCGACCCGGATCTCGCACCTCTGGTGGAACTGCGGTTTTAGTCCACAGACGCCACATGCATACGCGCGTTGTTCTTCATACAAACGTGATGGAGCAAACGTGTGTGCATGTGGAGTATCTGGGCACGGTGTATCGGCTGGTTTCGGCTTATAGCAAGCCGAACGACGCGGTAACCGGCGCAGATCTGGATGCCGTGCTGGAAAATTGGGATGGGCCCGTGATACTCATGGGCGACCTCAATGCCAAACACGTGTCATGGAACAGCATTCTGACAAATCCGAATGGCAGATTGCTGTACGAAAGGGCGAGAGCCCGCCGCTTGGTCGTCGTAGGCCCTGAGGTGCCCACGTTCGTGCATCGCTCAGGCAGATCTAGGCCTGACGTGCTGGATATCGCAGTCATGAAGGGGGGTACCCTCCCATTCATGATTGAAACGATAGAAGACCTCAGCTCGGACCATTCCCCTGTCCTGTTGGAACTAGGTCAGGCAGGGGGTGGCCGAGATCCCCCGCCTATACCCCGAAGGTCAGTCAACTGGAAAAGGTTCTACGAGACCCTCCAGCGGGAGTACAGGCCGGTAAATCCTGAGCTCCTGAACACCCCGGAGGAAATCGACGACACTGTCGGGCGCGTCACGTCGTCAATGACCGAGGCCCTGGCAGGCAGCTCATCGGCCAAAACTCGAGCAGTTGTTCGAAACGACCTCCCTCCTCATATCTCCGAAGCCATAACGGAGAAACGACGACTGAGGAGGAGATATCGAATCACCCTGTCCCCCGCTGATAAGCGGGCCTTTTATAATCAAACGGACAGGGTAAAACAACTGCTGACAAGCCATCGAGAGGATTCGTGGAACGAATACCTCGCCTCGGTCTCTGACGACATCTACTCGGTGTTCAGGTTGAACAGGAGACTGCGAGAAGGGAAGAAGCCTCGCCATCCGGTTGTGGGGCAGCGAGGTTTTCTTGCATACTCGGAGGCGGAGAGGGCCGAGGTATTCGCCGATACCTTGGAGGAGCAGTTCACTCCAAACCCCCCTCCCTCCCCGAACGACGAGCACACAACCGAGGTGGAATCCTTTCTTGTAGATTATTTCTCACAGGTGGAGGACGCCCCTCTAGAGATTGACCAAGTCACTGAAGCGGAAGTTTCCGCAGCCATTAAGGCCACAAGCCCCGACAAGGCCCCGGGTGTCGACGGGATCAGCGCCCGTGCATTCCGGAACATACCGGCCTCCGTGATTACAGCAATTTCGGTGATATTCACGTCCATTTTGTACGTTGGATATTTCCCGAATTGTTGGAAAACGGCCAAAGTCGTATGTTTACCCAAACCGGGGAAAAGTTTACTTTTCCCACGGAATTATAGGCCAATCTCCCTGTTACCGGTATTGTCTAAGTTGTTCGAGAGGATTTTTCTCGAAAAACTGAGGCGATACATGGAGGGAGAAGTGCGGCCCGAGCAATTTGGGTTCAGGGAGGGTCACTCAACCACCCTCCAACTGGTAAAAATAATAGACGACCTTGTCGGAGGCCTGAACAGGAAACGGGTGACTGCAGCCGTTTTTCTGGATGTGGCCAAGGCCTTTGACAAAGTTTGGCATAGCGGGCTGCTTTATAAGCTAGCGCGATCGGCGATCCCGTACCGCTATGTCAGACTGATGCGGTCATATCTGCTAGACCGACATTTTGTCGTGCGCGTAGGGGAAACGATTTCCTCTACCAGAGAAATAGCCGCTGGGGTTCCCCAAGGAGCAGTACTTTCCCCGTTCTTGTACACTTTGTACGTGAACGATATGCCGATGTCGGAAGGGGTCAAAACGGCCCTTTACGCAGACGACACGGCATATTTCTACGAATCCGCAAATGTGGATTACGCGGTCCGGAGGCTCCAAAGGCAGCTGGACTTAGTGGAACCGTGGCTCGACATGTGGAGAATCAGGGTCAACGGTGAAAAATCGGTGGCCGTGATGTTCACATGCAAGACACGAAAACCGACCAGAGAGCTGGAAATCTCAGGGGAGAAAATCCCTTTTGAGAAAACAGTTAAGTACCTGGGGGTGGTGTTGGACAGGCGGCTTACCTTCGGCGAACATGTAAATTATGCGACCCGGAGGGCTAAGGCCGCCAGAGCCTCGCTATACCCAGTGCTGAACAGTGCCAGCCCGTACCCACTGGCAACTAAGCTCCTCATTTTTCGGCTGTACGTACTGCCGATTCTAACATATGCTTACCCGGCATGGGGGGCAGTGTTGAGCTCCTCGCTTCAAAAGAAGATCGAGGCCGTCCAAAACATCGCGTTGCGGACGATCTTTGGAGCTCCGTGGTTCGTCAGGAACGCCACTCTCCGATCTGATGCGAGATTTCAATCCGTGTCCGAGGTGGGGGTGGCGCAGGCGCGCAGACTGTTCGGGAGAGCGGCTGTGTCCGAACACAGTCATCTTCGGGACATCTGCCGAGAGGACCCAACTCCGACAGTTGTAAGGAAGCGGCCTCACGCCGTACTGGACGAACCACCGTGATGGTGCGGTGCGGTAGCCGAAAATCGACAAACCAGGCTTAGGGGCCTCCATATCGCATGAGCCATAAACGGAATAGTGCGTCAGACGCGTTTCCGGGGTCGCGAGTGAAAGGTTTTCGCGAGTTATATAGTTTGAAGACGTCAAACACGGTAAGTCGCGCGTAAAACAAAAACGCGGTCTAAATTTAAAAAAAAAAAACTTACAGTAAGACAAAATATCCCAGCAATTGCGACTCCTCCGGAAAAGGGGACGCATTGCTCCCTCCTTATAGCTAGTGCCCCGTTGTGGCGTATTCCTGCTAGCCTATTAAAGAGTTAGCACCGAAAGGACTTCAGTGGACGGTCTGAAGGGGAATTACGTCGGGAGGACAGGCTTTATAAGCCTAGCCTTCCGCGGTCGGCCCATGAAATGGGTTCGATAACGCTGGTTTAACAACGGATTGGAATGCAATTAAATCCGTCTTAAATTCACTAAAATAATAATAGACAAAACTTGAAAAATTAGATCCGAGATTAAAAAATAACCCTTTTAAAAACAAGCCCGATTAGAATGATCCAGCAGCAAGGGACTCTGTCCAGGTTCTGCGATAAAGTAGGGAGTAATAGACTCCTGCCAACTTTGCATTCCATTCCACAAGGGAAGGCATATCGAATTAGACTTCATCTCCTTTTCTTTTTTTTAATTTTTTTTTTAAATTGAAATATATTGATCTATTAATAATTATTAACCTGTGCTTGTTTAAAATAAATTACAATTAATAATAATTAAACAATAACAATAAAGAAAATGAAAAAAATCATTAGTTATTAGTGAAATAAAATTTATGTACTTTTAAAAATGTGTATATGTGATTTATTAGGCATTCTTACATATGTGTATATGTAATAGATTTGGTGAAACTAAAGATTATTTAATATTAATTGAAAATTATAATTTGAAATCATATTATTTTAGTTTTAGACAGTGTGAATGCTAAAATAGCGTTCTTTTTAGAATGTGAAATTCTTTTTCATTTGTGCATAATATGCACAAGATTTCTGGTAGGTATTTCAAATTTCTGTCATGTCATAAACAAAAATTAATAATAATTAAATAAATTAATCCATTTAGTGAACTCCTGTATATTGTTAAAATATTAATTTGACCGTATGTGTAGAATAATCAGTTTTTTTATAAGATTATTTGGTAAACAATTTAATAAACAGTAATAATAAACAGTAATCAAGGGACTTAATAAACAGTAATCAAGGGACTTAATAAACAGTAATCAAGGGACTTTTACTCTAACCTAATATTTCAGGTAAGATTGTTGAATCTCCCTCTTTATCCCTCTTTAAATGGATTATTATTAAAGCCCTTAAGTAAGCGATTGAATAATTTGATCCGCTAAAATATTAGTTTTTATTAACATCAAATATTTATACCCATATACAACAGATATTAATTTTAAATTAAAATTTTAAAATACAAAAAAACGAAATTATGAAATTTACATAACTTTGAATAAGGAATGAACAAGGATCAAATTATTCAATCAATTATTCGATCAAATTGTTCATTCCTTATTCAAAGTTATGTAAATTTCATAATTTCGTTTTTTTGTATTTTAAAATTTTAATTTAAAATTAATATCTGTTGTATATGGGTATAAATATTTGATGTTAATAAAAACTAATATTTTAGCAATTGTTTTTAGCAATTGTGTAACTGTCCACTTTTATTAAATAATTGGAGGATCATATCTCACTTTCAAAAGAAAAAGAAATAAGTTTAAATGAAGTGCAGCAAAAATGTGTATATGTAATTTAATAGATGTACAAGGAAGTCATGTGAAGTCATGTGATGTCCACATCAGATTTTTTGATATAGACAAGTATTAATTAATTTAGTTAATTAAAATTAACTAAATTTTCTTAATAAAACAATATTTGGTCAAGAGAGTAAGAAAAATATGTTTACCACCTGCTCTGATATTGAAGAAAATGGGTGTGTGTTTTAATAAAATGATCCACTTTCAAAATAATAAAATTATTCTTTCAAAAGCCTTTTGGAGCTAATTATCAGCACTTAATTTTAAAAGTAATGTTGGAAATTGTTCCCAATTTAAACAGATTATTATCAAAGCCCTTAAGTAAGTGATTAAATAATCTGATCCTTGTTATTGCTCATTAAATAAGTTGTTTTTCCTTGTTATTGCTCATTTAATAAGGTGTTTTTTTTTGTCAAAATTAGACTATATATAAATTTCATATGTTCAAATAAATATCATTTATTTGTTTTTTAAAATTTGAATTTATATATATCTGTTGTATATATGGGTCCTGTTTTTCTGAAGTAATCTGCAAAAGTAGATTTTACTACTTTGTGTAAACCAGTATTTGTTTCTTATGCCTATGTTAGCCACAGAAACAATCTCACTTTTAGGCAACATACTATATCTAAAATATGAATAAAATCAAAAGAATATTTTAATTACAGAAAATATACAACACTAATATTCTAACATACATACATCACAAAACATAGGTCAGCTGTCATAAAAAAAATTAAAAAAATTTTTGGGCACTTACATGCAGAAGATTTACGTCAATTTTAACATAAATATTCATTATATCAAGTAAGTATTTGAAATCCTGCATTTTTTTAAGCTGTTGTCCCTTGCATTTGGCATTTTCAATCTCCTCTATCTGCTGTCAATTCTTACTACTACTCTCTTCTCAGCAGTCGACTTCATTTGTTTAGTACTTCATTCTATTTCTTAATTTGGCTTCCCAAATCTTACTAATCCTTTTTCCATATTGTAACATTACCCAGGGATCTGAAACCATCTTATTCCTTCTCATGTCATTTAGTATTTAATTCTTTATACTAAACTTATCTGACTTACTCACCATTCTAATCTGCTCTTATCTATAATTACACAATTTCTACATATACTGTAGAGCACTTTAATTCTTTTAAACTTTTGGCTGAATTTATTGGATAAGTCTGTGGTTCTTAATCACTGCCACATTTTCTTATATTTTACATTATCATATGCTTTTATTACTTCTAAAAATCCTGCCAATATCTACCTCCAGTTCAACATTTTTTCTCAACCTGGCTGGCTGCAAATAATGGAAATTTTGTAGCTCTAAAAGACTGGAAATCCTGTTATTTATGTATTTTGATAAATTTATCATTTTAATATTTGTATAACGTAATATATAATTTAACACCTTCAAAATTCATACACGTAACACAATATGAAAACAGGGAATTTAAAAATTTATATTGACATTTATATAAACATTTACAGTTTGTATTGAAATTAAAAAATGCTAATGTCAAATGTCATACATTTATATTGAAATTCACAGCTACGTGATGGAATTAGAACTGAAAATAAAAGGTTAATTCTTTCATGTGTCAGACTCTCAGATTTATGCTAATGTTAAATTCCTGAACAACTTTGTGTTTAAATGTATGCACATTCACTGCAAAGTACAATTTTCCAGAGAAGTTCTGGTAATGTATAAACCTTTTGCATTTAATTATTATAATGCAGATACAATATCATTTATTTAAAATTCAGAAATATAAATTAAATAAGTAAATTTAAGAACTAATAATACTTATAACTCAAAATTATTATAACTCATTATCATTATTATAACTCAAAATTCAAATTAGTACTTTTCTTCCTAAGAAATTTTAGAGATAATTCATAGCACCATCTTCAATACAGTTTCTTCAGATGGTTTAAACAGGAAGATGTAATGAGATGTAATGAGAGATGAATGTAAGAAACTGTGAAAATCAATTATAATCTTGCAGTTCTTTATCTCAGCTAACAAGCCAGATATTCCTAAAATTGTATTCCATTAATTGAACACTAATCTATATGGGTACAAGATTAACACTGGAATCAAAATGTATTTAGAGTAGCTGTATCATTTATAAACAATACATTTCCTTTTTTTACATAATTCAGTTAATTATGATTGTTTTAAATATTATAATTGATGAAACACCATAATGTAATAAGCACAACAAAAAAGAATATAGCAAATTATCATAAAAATCAAGAAGTTGTGGGAAAAAACGATAAAAAATTAAAGAACTATTCAACAAAAGAACTATTAATTAACAATTAATTTTTCTGATTGGTCCTGCCAATAACAATCAGCCAGTTCATAATCATACTTTTACATTTTTGGACAATTAAAACTACTTATATCTACATGTTACGTTATGATAGTTCTATTTTAGGTATGAAACTGATAAGCACATGACGCAGCTATTGTATGATATGTATAATGATTTTTAGTAAAACTGATGCTTTATTAATTTTTAAATAAAATAATAAAGTGGTTAAAATGTTGTGTAATAATCAAAACATGAAATTTATTAAATACAATTCAACTCAAGAGAATATGACACGTCAAATTATAAGCAATCTTTATATGATTTTTTTTCTTTTTTTGTGTTTTGGGGCGTACAATGAAGATTTGTTATTAATGCTCAGACATAATGCTTTTAAAATAAACAGACCTGTTCAATGCCACCAACGCTAAGTATAATGAAGACAAACTAAATAACAGTAATACACAAAATAAAAAAAATTGACAATCAAAATGCACAATAACACAGAAACGGAAGTAAAACAAATATAGCACTAAAGAACATTACATTAATTATTAAATATTTGAGTACAGATGTACAGCCTTAAGAAACAACAAGACATTCAATAACACCATCATATTGTTTCCTAAAATATATTTGATGTTATCCCCTAATTTAAATTTCCGATGCAATGCTGCATAACAGTCCACAAGGATGTGGTGTATTGTTAGTAGGTAACTGCAGCAAACACAAATCAGTCATGAGTAACCTTCCCTCGAATGTTATTCCTGTATAAAGAGCTCCACAGGGACAGTGTTCTTAACTTTACAAAGTTCATCGTTGATGGTAGCAATCCATTTGCTTTTCCACACATCACTAACCACCCTCTTCAAAAAACAGTCGTCTGAAACAAGGGAATTTGTAAAAGGAGCCTGCAAAAAAGCCTCTTTTGCGGCAAGATTAGTGCACTCATTGCAAAATTCCAATATGTCTGGCGATCCAGCGGAAGCTCACACTTGTGTTACATGAAGTCATTTCAGAAATAAGAGACTGCATCTCACAGAAAACAGGATGACTGGAGTACATGTCACTAATTGCCTGCAAGGCACTCGTGAAATCTAAACAGACACTATGTGTCTGAATGTTGCCTAAGTTTATTTAAGGCCTTATTAATAACATACAAAACACTGGCATTGCTGGGAAGGCCAAACATGCATGTTTTCTTCCCAACCACAAAAGCACAACAAAAAGAATTATCACATTTTGAGCAATCTGAATAAACAATAGCTTCAGGATCCACACTACAATATTACAAAGAATTTTTCTTATAAGATAACCGGGTTTGCATAGTTTTTATGATGCTGACTAAGACTAAAGCGATATGAAAGAAGGCTGCCAAGAAGGATAATTACATTTACTAACAGGAAGAAATGAAGCCAACTGCATATTTAGAGATAAGAAAAGGTGATGGATGAACTCAGATACCTAGCGGGGCAGTAGATCTTCCTGAATCAATTAAGATGCTGGTTGGAGAAGAATCACTATTGTCACTATTGTCACTTTGAAATATTAATAATTCACTATTTTTAAAATAATTTAATTTAATATATCTGTGTACTTTAAGTACTCATAATTAATGTAAAAAGTTACATGTAGTGAGTAGATTGTGTCATATGATTACCAATGCATTGGCAAAACCAAAACTTTATTGATCTTTTTTTGAATATTACAGGCATCAACTGCTGTGGTCATTAGCTTGACGGAATTGGTAGCGTATGAAAAATGCCATGCCTAACCAGGATTCGTACCCGGGAACCTCCAGATGAAAGGCCAAGATACTACCACTCCACCTGGCAATCAGCATTATTATTATTATACTTTTTATCTTAGTCACAGGTGTGAAGATGACTTATCCTACTAAAATATGTTAATCTTTATGCTATACATATTTTGTACCTTGTCATAATACCACGCGGTATGTACAGATGCACCCATCTGTACATTGGAAAGGAATTCTAATTATTTTATTAGAATAATATACTTCAGAGACTGAAGGATATCTAGAAGTTAAAATCTGTCAATTTTGTACAACATTTGTTTATTGTTGAAATATCTTTTTAACTTTCTGGCACAGGTGCTGGTATATAAATAGAAAAAGTATTATTCAGGAGTTAAGTCCCCACCTGGTGTATATTTTTCTCTTCATAACTTTTTATATCAGTTATTTTTATTATAACTGACAGAAACCCATTTACAGCAATTCTTTTTTTAATGAAAAAATTATAAAAATTTAATGAAAAAATTATAAAAATAATTCTGTTTTGAAAATTTTATCATAATTTATTATGTTAACTGTTTTATTTTAAAAAAAATTTCTTATAATTTTTGTATTTCAAAATTTTTCTAATAATATGTTAAACAATGTAGTGTGATGAAAAATTTTAAATTAAATTTATTCTGTACATTTGTATAAATTAAGGAGAACAAACATCATTACAGAGAACCAATCTATTTAAAACTCAAAGCCTTATTTAAACGTGTTCACCTGTGGTGTTTTATCAGCCTGGTGTTAAAACAATTCTAGCACAAATATTAATGTTTTTGAATCTAAAGTTAAAAAATAGTAATATAACATATTTCCTTTGCCATTAATATTATTTTCAAAATAATAAAAATATTTTAATAGAATGACCACCCTATATTTTTTTTGTTTTATCAATATATTTAAAGTGGTAACAAAATAGTATGAGATACATTACACTTTTAATAATTAAAGGGTAGATTAAATATGTTTTTACATTAGATAATGCTGGCATAATTCTGTTACTACATCTATTCAAGGACATGTACTGTGACAAGTACTCAATTTTTTAACTGTGAGTGTGAAAGATGAAGTTTGTTCTTTGGCTTGCTAACTTTGAATCTAGGATGATCCTGGTTCAACATAAATGTTATATATTTACTGAAGAGCTCCAAAATGAAAAAATATATATATATTTTTTTTAAATTGGCAACTAAAAGAAACTAATAATTTTTTTTAAATATAGCCTACAAGAGAGCATTATCTTTTAATCTAAATATATTTTAAATTGACTACGCATTAATAGAACAATTGTTTTCCTTTTTTTTTTTTTTAAAAAATCCCAATTTTATGAGCTACAACTTTTAATTCATACATGTAAACCACCGAAGAAAAAAGTGAATTGAAGACAGCTACAAACCTGGGATTATTGGCAAAGGAAGGAAAGAGAAAACAAAAAACAATGTAAAAAGACTGTTTTAAAATGTGAATATCAATTAAAGGAATGTATATTATTTTTTTATCTAATTTTCCGAATTAATTTTCTTAAATTTTCATTCTAAAATATTTTTATTATTAAATTGAGATTGGGTTAATATCATGATTCTACAACAATCCAATATTAAGTGATTCTGATAACAAAACAAATGAAAAATACCTTTAAATTATCTGTGTTGATAATTTATTATTTTATTTAAAATATAAAAGAAGAAGAAGAAGATAAAACAGAAGAAAGACTTTTATAAATAAATGTTAACTGTAATTTTTAATCATGTTATTTAGTAGAATTTATTAATTTTTTATATAAAAAATATTATTATTTAATATTTAAATAATTATTTTAAATATTTTTTAATAAATTTATCAAAACTTACGTAAACTGTATTAAAAAATGGAAAATATTATATTATACTTAAAACTTCACGTTACCAACGTAACTTCCAACGTAACTTTTTCACCCGATATGGTAAGTTTTTTATAAGTAAAATTGTATACTTTTTGGATATTTTAGTATATCAGTTTATACTTTCTTATAATTATTATTCTGCAATAATATTTTGTACCTTTATTTCAATTTTCATATTTTCTCCAGTATTATAATAAACTTATCAATACCTTAATAACTTCAATTTAATACTTCCTTTCTTTTTCCTGTTTAGCCTCCGGCAACTACCGTTTAGATAATACCTTCAGAGGATGAATGAGGATGATATGTATGAGTGTGAATGAAGTGTAGTCTTGTACATTCTCAGTTCGACCATACCTGAGATGTGTGGTTAATTGAAACCCAACCACCAAAGAACACCAGTATCCACGATCTAGTATTCAAGTCCGTGTAAAAATAGGCTTACTGGCTTCTAAATACTGGCTTTACTAGGACTTGAACGCTGTAACTCTAGACTTCCAAATCAGCTGATTTGGGAAGACGCGTTAACCACTAGACCAACCCGGTGGGCTAATTTAATACTTCCTGCAATTCTTTATCAATACTTCTCATTAAACAGAATAAATTTAGCTACCAAAATGCACAAACAAATTGTTTACAAGGTAAACTGATGAATATGGTAAATTCAATAGTTTACAATTTTCAATTTATTAACATATTAAAATTGTCGCATTAATGCAGAATATCAAATTTTATTTTAATTTACTTTTACAACAATATTAATGCCCAATTAAATGTAATAATGTATATAATCTACAAAGAATGAGGTAAGGAATCAGACCAATCTTGAATAAAGTGATTAAAAATGATGGGCCTATTTAAAATTTAACATTGAAACTGGTTTTTGCCCTCCTCAAATGCTGAATTTTTCACATTTATTACTTTAGCATGGTAGGGACGACATAATTAGTACAGATTTTTTAATTTGAGACTTGCAGCTATATTCCTTGTTTCTTTGGGAATGTTCTAGTTGCTTGTTATTGGTTAGTTGCTCCTTAGATTAGTTATTAATTAGAATCAATAACAGAATGATGGCCAGGGAATAAATAACATTATGAAAACCAGTTCAAAATTTATTGTATTTGCAACTTGTTCCTTTAATTGAACTGGTTAATGCAAAATCATTGATAAGTAATGTGTTGCTCCCATTCTGTTTAGTGATACCCTGATCACCCAAAGGATTTTAGGTGCCCAAATAATGAAATAATAATACCATCTAAATATAAATAACACCACCTAATAACACCATCTAAATGTAAATAACACCACCTAGTAATAACATCTAAATTAAATAACACCACCTAGTAATAACACCATCTAAATGTAAATAACACCACCTAGTAATAACATCTAAATTAAATAACACCACCTAGTAATACCACCTAAATATAAATAACAATACATAATAATAATGGTCTTAATAATTTAGGACCATTAATAATGGTCTTAATAATTTAGGACCATTAATAATGGTCTTAATAATTTAGGACCATGAAACACTACTTGGTGGGATTTTTAGATCATTTCTATTTATCACCCATTTCTATTATTCTTAATCCCTTTTTCCTGAGAGTCTTCTGTGGGTTTTAATCTATGTTAAAAATGTGAGAACCTATAGAGTAATTGTAATCTTAATATTTGTATGATTTGTTAGCAGTAGCATTACATATGCCATATTCAGAGGCATTTTCTAAAGGATATCTGAACAAAAACCCCAACCTGAGGTTGTTGTGTTAATCAGATAAACAGTCTCTTCTAATATACCATGGTTTTTGAATGTAGATCGCTAGCTTACTAGACAAAAGATACATTCCTGAAGCAACAAGATTAGAGGAGAGGATGTTAAAACTTTTCAATTGAAATTACTTTTTTTTTAAAGAGACTTATTTTGTTTTATTTTATCAAAAATTTTATTCCCTAGTTTCTTGTCTCGAGAACTGAACATGTACTGTATTGGTAACGAAAATGGATTCTTTTAGAGGTATGACAATGTTTCAAATATATAAATTTTTTGTGAAGGTGATTCAGCGATGTAATTCATAAACATGAAATTTTGATAAATATTACTTCATTCTACGAAGTAAAGGAGTACTGTGTTTGTGAAAAATTTTGGTTTTCAGATTTCAGTGGAAATATACATTTAACTAGTTTCGGCACTGTATGTATGTACATACGTACATATCTGGCATAATTCGAAAACGATTAGCCATATGATGTTAAAATTTTGGCTTCAGCACTTTGTAATATCTAGTTGTGCACCTCCCCTTTTGATTGCAATTGACTGAACCAAAAGGGTCCAAAAAAAGCCCAAAATCCAAAAATCATGCCATAAAGTAAAAAAGGAGAAATAATTTGTCATATGAAACTTAATGTAAATGTTTTAGAACTTACAAACTCAAATTTCATAGCTCTAAAAAAGACTTATACAAGCTTAAAATTCAATGAAAGCAGCGAGTCTGAAGAAAAATTAACACAAAAACCTACAAGAAACATATTAATAGAAAAGAAGCCATCAGGAATTGAAGGGATGAAGACAAGGGAATGGCAGCAAAAAAAAATAGTGATATTCTGCCATTCAATTTTTACCTTCAGGCTATCTTATATACACCAAAAGGTGCTGTTGGGCCATTCTTTTATGTTCGAAAGCAGGCAGTCTACAATGATTTATGTCTAATGATTTACAATTTCTTTTTTTTCTGTTTAGCCTCCAAAACCACTGTGAGGTATTACTTAAAAACAGGGGTCAGCAACACAGTGCCCACGGGTGCCATGGCACCCTCAATGAGATTCTTATATGCCCTCTCTACATTACACACCTACTAAGCCTAATAACCATATTGACATCACGCATATATAAGACAATATAATTGCGCAAGCTCAGTGTCAGCAAATAGCAATCAAGATCATACACTGACACACTTGCTATTTAGTACATAAGAATATTCTCACTTTTGATAAATTTGGTAGTGTGTTACCATATTTTGAGTGTTAATATTATTCACTATATTTGATCATTAAGCTTTATTCACCACTAGACCAACCTGGTAGGTTAACGATTTACAATTTAGGAAATGTGGACATCCACTGTTACTCCTGGGATGAAACTGAAGGAAATTGAGACAGTAACAGAATTTCTTCATGCGTTTTGAAATATATAACCTGATATTGTCCGTGTCAGAATGATGTCTAAGTTGTGATGGTCAGCATAGGAATTACAATTTTAGTGCAATGTGTTTATATGCTGTAAACACCTATAAAAAACTGCAAATAGATCATGTTTATTTTGAACCTGGGCACAGTCAAATGGAGTGCTACTCGGCCCATTCAAAAATAGAATAAGATCAAAGTATGTACTCATTTATAATCCTGAAGATTGGGTACAGATAATGAGACTGACTTGAGCCAAGCCTCATCCGTTTGCCGCTGCCAAATAATTACATGATAATTTTTAAAATTTTAATCCTACAAATTTCTGAATAATCAATGAACAAATAAAGGTGAAGGGTAAAAAAACAACTTTCAAGAAAACAGAGGATGAAGCAACTTCTGAATGTGAAGCTCGATTTATCTTTAATGATTATGTTTGGTTTCAAAACTGGAAATCAGTTCAGAATAAAATTTTGGTAAAAACAAGGTATGATGAAGCTGAATTCAGAACATTAATTTTGAAACCTAAAAGAGGACAAAGACAAGAAATCAAACCTGTTGTTGCATATAAAAATTAGGCTTGCTCAGTTGAAAAAAAAGAAGATTTTTTGCACCTATATGAATTCCTAGTACAGAGATTTCTAGGATACAAATATAATTTATAGCATGATATGGGTTATCTGCATACATATTATACATCACTCTTATGTTAAGCAATGCATATAAATACATAAATTCACTTTTTTGCTGACAATAGTGAGATTTTGGGACTGAAAAAGAAAGAATGTGTTCATTAATAAAATTTATATCATCATCACTACCAAAAAGAGATTTGTGCAACCTTTTCACAGGTTCTAAAACTCCTGTATGAGACAACTTTTTAAATGCTTCCCTTATTACTCCTTCACTGATCCCAATGTGTTCAAAAAGAATTCCCTGCACATAGTGTGTTTTTCATTTTGATACAGAAAGATGTACCTTTCGTCAATGATTTTCTAGAATTATCAATGCCAACTTTTCTTTTATCTACTTCAATGTGAAAAATGAAAAACTCACGCTGGGTTTGTACTGTCTCTAATGAGTAGAAATGTTTGTATATTTCTTGTTTTGATTCTTCCAAAATAGAATCAGAGCATTTGTGATTTGGAGAGTTAAGACATGCAGGGGTCTCAAAGGTTTCACAGCAATGACTTTCCCTGTAATTGTTTCATACGATTCTCCTCCTAATCGAGGAATCTAATTCAATTAGCAGTGTCACCATAATTATAGTTTTCTTGGTTCTGATTTTGATTTAGATTGATTAATAAATGTACTTACAATATTGGTAGGTTTTTTTCAATCAAATGCAGGTGCTGATGATGGTGATGGAATTTTCTTAAAAACTGTAGCCCTCTTCTTCTGATTCCTTTCCCACTGAAACCAAAATCATCAGAATCGTCACTGCTCTCATCATCAGGATTAAATGTAGGATTGTAGGATCATTGTTGATATCATCTGAACTCCAGAACAAATCTCTATAACAAAAAAAAATTAGTTCTATAACGTACAGAAATAATATCAAACCATTAAATCTGATATTGTTACATATTAAACACCAAAAATCAACAGATTTTTAAAACAGAAGTATTACAATTTACACAATATGTATTAAAATATTATCTATTTTGTGATATTTAATTACCTTCATGCAGAACATCGGATGTCATTGTGACTGAAGGCTGATTGTTTGAAGTTGAAGACGACCCAAAAGCAGCATCTCTTATATTTTTCAAAAATAACTCTCGCTTTTGACATTGCTAATTACAACAGATAAAAACTCACTGGAATATTAAAAGGGAATGATTCATGATGAAGTGTAACACTGAACTGTAATACTAAACAAAAGTAAAATAACAATGAAAAATAATCTAAAGTGAATGAGACAACTATGACATCATCAAACGACTGATTAACTGTATAAGAGAGGCAATAAATGTTGAGCTTTAAGTAATCAATATTATTTGAAAATAAATGTAAACAAAACGTGGTTAATGGAACTGATGGAGACTAAACGTCTCCATACTAAACGTGCTAATGTGGTACTGATGGAGACTTGTGAAAAGAGAAGTATTTATTAATATTGTTATACTTTGTTTGAACTATTGAAATATTACAGTCCTACGTTTAAAACATTCACGACTGTAAATAACATATAAGAAGTAGAGTAAATTCATGAATGTGAGTTAGTTGTTAAAATGCAGTACAAAGACTGTGTTGAGGGGATTTTTGTAATAGTGAAGACTATCCAATCATTTATTCATTAGTCATACATTATTAATGCCACAAAATAGATATATTGATAAAAGTGATAAGGTTTAAACTAGTTTTCGTAAAAGAGATAAGCATTGAATAATTTACCTAAAGATGGAGGAAGTTCAGATTAGTAGTAAACTGAAAAATCTGAAAAATGCAATTTTTCACTTTCGTTACTTTAACATGGTGGTGACAATGTAATCAATCTCTGATGTTGATAAGAAAAAAAGTCTTAAAAAAAGAAATCTTCAATATTAATTTACTTTATTTTTATCATACATTTACTGAAAAACATTTTTTTCTAACAAAATAGAGCTTGGTAGTTTTTCTTCATCTATTTGCATAAAATATCTGCTGTTTATTCATATATTATTACACAATACTTTTATGGCTGGTTTTTTATACATTGAAAAATACAAATTAATAATTAATAAAAGCTTTTTTTAACTTTTATTAATGGTAGAGGTTGTAGGTATATCCAGAGAAGATTTCTAGGATACAAAAAGTGTAACAGTTAATTGTTAATTCCTAAATATAAAATCAAATTAGTACAATCAAACTGATAAGAGTGGAATAAAATTAATCTGCAAGTGCAGGTTCTGCTTACAACTCAACCATATAAGTTAATTCAGTTGTAAAAACAATTTTTTAGAACAAGAACTTTAGCCTATCTAAAATAAAATTTTTATGTTACCAGAATTCTTTCTTATATGTACATATAATTCACACTTATAGCAGTAAAAGTGACACCTTACTATAAAAAATACACTTATAAAACCTGTAGGTGTATGTAAAAATTATAGACCACTACAAATTTGACCAGCTCACAAAGCATAAATGTGCAGCTTTCTTATAAAAGTTACATCATCTAACTCGCACACATTTGCCAGTTGATGACTACATTGAAGAACTCAATATAATAAAACATCTTTCCTAGGTTAATGACCCTTACTTTCTAAAGCCATGCAACAAAGGATACAGAAAGAATTAAAAACATACATATGAGAGAAAATAAAAACGTTAATATAACTTACATAACACACAAATTATACAAGTTTATGGTGTTGCTTTCATAAACAAAATAAGCAAGAATACACAACAAACAAAACATGCACTGAATAACAGTGAGTGTACAAATTATACTGAAGTGATTAGAAATTCAACCACAATGTGTAAAAAAACACATATAAAAACTATATGTAACAGTAGCATCAAACTTTCCAAATCACTCATAATAATGGAACGCGCATACAAAAACATTAACCACGATATATAGATTTTACATATAGAAGATATGTATATATAACATATACAATTTGACTAAAACAATGTATCAAATTAACAAAACAACATAAATCAAATATGCTATTTGATTACTTACATAATGAGTTTCTTAAAACCTTTTAAGATGGCCATCATTAACAATAATATTATCAGAAAGAATTTACTCACCAGTGAAAGAATGTACATGCCAGTGAAGAATGTACTGATAATTTTCTCTTAAAGAGCTTTGAAAAGCTTCATTTACTTGAAACAGACATGTTGTTATATGTTTAATTATTTTCTAGAAGAGATTTGATTGTGTCTTATTTTTTGCTGTTAACAATTACAAAATTAAGCACATACAGAAGGAATAAAAAAGAAATTATTAAGGTTAATGATATAAAAAGTGATTTATCATCAATACTTGGTTCCAAAACTATAGAAAATGGACATGTACATGGGTATCCTCTGAGAACAAATTACGATATCAGATACACCATATCTTAGAAGATGAAAGTATGGGAATAGTGTTAGCCGATAGTTTATAAGGTGCAGATATCAATAGTGATCATGTGCTACTTATGATGGAATTGAGAATGGTTTTAATGAATGTAGAGAAAGCAAAGGTAGTTAAGAAATAGAACTTAGAAAATTTAAAGAAAATAGATGAGAAAACTATAGGGGAAATATATCTTAAGGCAATTAAAGAAAGCAAAAAGAAAATGAAAACAATTAGGAGACCAGGATGAGAGTTTAGAATGCCATGGTAAAAATAACATAGTAAGAAGTAGGCCATTATGAGGGAAATAGGTCCAAGAAACCATGAGTAACAGAAATGCTAAAGAAAGTTGAAGAAAAAAGTGATATAAGAATACGATAGGACAGAATGAAAAAGCCATGTATCACAAATTAAACCAAGTTAAAGAATTAAAATTAAAGAAAGTTAGAGTTAAGGAGAGAAACACAAAAAGCTAGGGAAAGGTGAAGAATTAAAGAAGGAATTAAGAAGGAAGAATTCAAGGAAATTGAGCATTTAGAAAAGAAAAGGGCAGTACAATATATGTATAGGAAAGTGAAAAGGAGTGCATGGAATGAATAGAAAGGGAATGGTAAAATGACAGAAACTGAAGATAAGGATGGTAAAATGGTGTACGAGGAGAAAAATTAAGAGAAAGATGGAAAGAATACATGAAGGACAAATATGAGTGACTAAACAAGGAGTGACTAAAAATAAGGAGTGACTAAACACAGAAAAGGTGCTACTGAACGGGATAAAGAACTATCTATATTCAAATATGAAGTACGGAAAGCAGCTAAAGAAACGAAGAACAAAAAATTGACTGTAATACATAAACTTTCTATAGAATTTTATAAATGATTAAAGGAGGAAAGAGTGGAAGAAACAATTGAATTATGCAAATAGGATGTTATACAGTATGGGAGAATGGGACTGGAAATCTTGTGAAAACAGTAATGATACCAATTCTGACACCAGAATATGTACAGAACACAGAATTAAACAAAGTTTAATAGCCTTGTCACTAAAATATTGTTTAGAGTTCTAAACTGGATGGAAAAAAATAATGGTAGAGAATATAGGAGGGGAAAGTTTGGCTTCAAGAAAGGGAAAAGAACAAGAGATGCCAATGGACTACTAAGGAAGTTTGGATAAAGATATTTAGAGAGAGGAAGAAGAATGAGTGTGTTTCTTAGATTTAGAGAAGGTATTTGTTAGAGTCAAATGGGAAAAATTGATGGAAATTCTCAAAGAGAAAAAGGTAGAATGAAAAGACAGAAGGTTAATTCTTAGAATTATGTATGAGACAAAAGAAGCAATGAAAGTAAATAAAATATGAGTGGGTTTAGGTCGAGGTGAAAAACTAAGGTAATGGAATTAAATAACAAAGAAGATTTAGTGGTAAGAAAAAGTGAAGGATGAATAGAAAGTATAAAAAATTACAGATATTTGGGTACTGTGGTGACAGACAACTGGAAGAGTGCAATGGAAATAAAAGGAAGGACAGCAAAGACAAAACAAAGGCTTCAGTAAGAAGAAGGAATTACTATGAAGTAAAAACTGGACTTAACTTTAGAGAGGGGTTAGCCAAATACTACGTATCTTGTTGTAAGGGAGTGAAATGTGGAAATGAGAGAGGGATTGGATTAAGGCATACGAAATGTGGATATAGAGAACTAGAATGCTAAGATGGATGGTTAAAGTGTGGAATGAGGAAGTAATGAACAGGTCTAAAAAAGAAAGCGCACTTGTACAGGAAATTCACATAAGAAAAGGAAACTTGTTAGGACATGTGGTTAGGAGAAGCAGAATCTTAGCAATTAGATTGGAAGGTCAGAATTTGGAGAAAGGACGTGAGGAAGAAGGATGAAGTTAATAATTAAGATGAAGACTGGAATCTACATGGGGACAAATGAGAAGGCTAGGGATAGAAATGGATGAAGACAGAAGTGAGAAGTGGCATAAGCTACCTGATGCCAGGCATTACACCAGATGATAATGAAATATAAAGTAAAACTGATGAATATCCACTGTCTTAATGGGAACTTGGAGGCACCCATTCTTTGTTTTTGTTTATCACTGAGATCAATTTTTATAGTTTTATTCTAACAACCAAACTGATATTTTATACTTTCAATTATGATATACTGTATAGATATCATATAACAAAATAATACGGATCTTCAAAACTCTAAAGGCTGCATCTTTTTGGATTAGATTTGTGTAAAAATATTATCCACTTATAGCATATGGTTTCAACATAGAGTATTTTGAGTCTCAACATAAAGCCAAAAAAACCTTGTAAATCCAGTAAGTTTAGTGAAGTTTTGTCATTCATGACAATCAGAAAAATAAACTAAAATAACCTGTATGTTCAGAGTTACTTTTTGTAGACTTTCATTCTAAATATTTTTTTTTAATTTTGAAGTAAAAAAATCTAATAAATTCTAATAAAACACATTTTTTTACAAATTAAACAAAACCTTCTGAAATTGGTAAACCAGTTTTTGTTTTTATAGAAAAATATAATATTTTTATATATCTAGCTTCATTCGTTTTATTTTATGTTTTCTTCACTATTTAAAAAAAAAACTTTACGTAAACTAAATGACATTTTCAAGCTTTTTGTGCAAGAACTCTAAAACCTTGCTTTTTTATTAGATTTTTTAATAATTTCTTTAATAGATTTGCTATTAGCTTTCCAATTTGCTCTTTCAATTCTTTTTAGATGAAATTTTAATCTGATTGAAAACATAATTAATAATGAAACTCTCACAAAGAGATAACTTTTCATCCAATGCTACAATGTATACAAATATTACTATACTAACATGTTGCTTGGGGGTTCAGTATCATCATGAAAAGGCTTTCTCATCAATGACAAAGCCAAAATAATAACAAAAGCAATTCTACATCAATGTTTATTTTATACTGAACATTTCATAAATATCTATCTTCTACATATGATCAGATATCAGATTACTTGGTCTGCATATCAGATTACTTATATTAACCAAACTGCACTTTATTTTTCATAATTTTTGCAAAAATTTTCTTTTTTTATAATATTTAATGAAGAAAAAGTTTTTATAATTGAAAATAAAAATAGTATTTGGTAGAAGGTGAGTGAGTTCCTCCTCACTGTCTAGTTTTGGTAGTTATGAATATGTAAATATCTTGGTAATTAAAGATGTTAATTCTAGCTTGAAAGATCAGTAAATTATGGGACACACAATCAAATATTTTTTTAAACAGAAATATTCTCCAGTGTTGCATACAGTTTTAATATTATGTAATGTATGAAACCATTAGTATCACAAAACTGCAGGAATGATGTTCCAATAATTAGAACTTTTTGGATCTTATGAATCCATCATCGGTTAATAATTCTACTGTATAATTTTGGAAAAATCAATATCAAATGTAAAAGTGAGCGATTAAAAGTTATACATTTATAATTTTTAAATGTGAATAATTTAATCAGATGTACCAGTAATACGGCCCATCTTGCTCATAATTTACCTCATGGTTCATTGTACATTTTCTGATTATAGGAAATGCAATGTTTTCTGGTTGTTCTATTTCATTTATTTAAAATATTTTCTTCTTTTTTTCTATTGTCACATAGCTGAAGAAAAAAATGCATGAAAATGTATCTTTAAATGTGAAGATGTGCTTCTGTACATTCATTTTGGTCTAGACATTTGTATTGAGGAAGTACTTTAATACTTTTTATTCTGTAAAGAAAAATTATTTTCACCCTGACAATGATTTATATCTTTGAGAATAGTTTGAGAGGAGGAGAATAGTTGCCAGTAACTATTTTCAGAAAATAGTTGTATCTGATATACTCTTAAAGCGATACAAATTTTGAAAGAGGGCTTGGGAGGTCAAAATTAGTCTGCAATGAATATGGATATGAAAAGTTCACAGAGCTCTACTGCCATCTGATACTTCCTTTCTGGATGGCAACAAGAGAATAGTAATAAGAATAGTTTTATGAAGGAAGTGGATAATAATCATAGGAATCACCACCAGGAGAACTGGTTCTCACTAATACAGACTTAACCAAATTAAACCATTCTTAACTAATTCCATCTTTATTCATGGGATACTTTGTTTAATTTATCAAACTGAGAATATAACAGCTGTGAAGAAGCATGCTGCTCTTTCTTATAACATCAATGGTATATTATTTATTAGAACGTAAAAGAAATTTGATGAATTTAAACTCAACAGATTCAATAAATTTATCAGATGAATGTTTAAAACATTAAATTATATAGCTCCGAGTATGAACATACTCGGTCTAATAAAACTTGCTTAAAGCCTTTGGGTAGCAACTATTAAATGGCATTGAAGAAATCACAACAGCTTTTATTCTGATAGCTGTACATTTAGTTTTACAGGAAATTTAAAACAGTATATTTGTTGCTCGTAGAGCAAAATTTCTTGGAGTTTTATTACATGTCAAGTTTTCACGGGATGATAAAACTGATTTCATTTGAAACAAGATCATACTATACTGTTTTGTGTTGAAAAACTTTAACAAAACACTAAGCTTATCTTCAATATTTATTTATTATCCCTTCATATATTCCTGTTCTAATGTAATCTCTTGGGATCCCTCAATTAATTATACTCAGTTTTTAAGATACAGAAATGGGTTGCAGATTATTATCTGTTGACCATAAGTATGAAACTCATATACCAACATTTAGAAAATCTTACTAAAATAAAAAGTCACTTTTACTATTTTTAATACATTATATTTTTAATATTTAATACAAATCATAAAAAAAAAGATTTTCTGCTTCCCATTCAATGTGTATATAAACATCTACAAAAATAAACTCAAAATGCCTTCTGATTTGTGAATTTTTTGTAGTTATTTATTTTTTTTATTTATTTACCTTAACATTATTTCATGTGTTTGTATTTAAATAATTAATATGGATTTCAATCACATCTATTTTTTATCTTATAATCTGATTTTTTATTTATCTCTTAATATTGCATGATTTCTATAATTATTATTATTTTAAGATCAGAATCAATGTTTGTTTAAATATTTATTAAAAAATATCTTTTTAATTTTGAAAAATCATACAAAGTTTTCAAATATGTAAAAATATATTTTCAGAAAAGTTTGACTACAAAGCCACTTGAAAACATAACAAACTAAATAAAATAATAATATAAAACTATAAACATGCTTATTGATAGAAATATATAATGCTAACAAATATTACGCAAAAAGAAAGGCTTTAATTTTAACTAACCACCATTAGCAGATATGAAGTTTACTGTAATGCTAATCTGCTTATATTACTTTCAAATTTAGAAATAAACATACAAATCTGACTAACAAAATATTCCTGGAGTTTGTAAATTAAACTACATGACTGCAACTTGTATTGTTACACTGGCTGGATGGCATTTAACCACATAAAAAGAACACAAAAGACATTTAATATAAAAACATAATTTGTATTTAGATAACATCTTTTAAAAGACAAATATATATACCAGAAGAACCAAATGGTATGCACAGCACATAGCCACCAACTCAAAAACACTTGAAACAATATAAAATTTCAAACTAGCTAAATTTCATAAAATCAACAAGCATAAAAAGGTTAAAGCTCAATATATACAATAGATATTTATATTTTATAATGAACTACAGAGGTTTCCTACTATTTCTAAATGAGTACTAACAACAGTGCTATCTAAATCACTATACAAGTACGTTTAATCAAAAAACTAAAACTTTAGTTTGATTAAACTAACATTCTTTAACTTACCACATTATATTCCACCTTACATTCTTAATTTAGCTTTACTCGCATTTCATTATTCAAATCAATGCAGCTACAATAAATTAATTTTCATATCTACTAGCTCTTTACTCTTAATAATTAGACTTATTTTCCGCATTGAGTATTTAATACCACACAATTTTAAAACATTTTTTCAGTTTAATTAGTAATATTCCAAAATTAATTCTGAAAGTTATTTATAAAGTAAGCTTTTTCTGCAGATTATTAAAATTCTTATGAAGTCGTGAATTCAGCAATCAATAAAAAGTAGTAACAAGTTATCACGTTTATTAATTCTGGATACAAGAGATGGCCATATGCAATATTAAAATTTTAGAAAATAATTTATAAAAATTTGAAAATTTAAAAAGTCACCCATTTAGATGTATGAGTAAATAAATTCATTGACATGTTTATTGAATTAAAGTAACTTAAACTCCTAAATACTTCAAAGAAGCAAAGGAAAAAAGAAGCCAAAGATGCCTATAAAAACATGCAATACTATTGACAGAATATAATTATCTAGTTAACTATAAATATTATATTGCTACAATTACAAAATTTAATACCAGTGATACATATTCATAATTTTGCAATCTAAGTTAATATAATTTATTATAGTAAATCTGGTTTTACGTTGAAAGGAATTGAATATAATGTATTATAATTTTGAAAAGACTAATGATCTTTTCAACGATCATCATATTTTATTGTGAAATTCTTGCATTAAGCCAAGAATGTGATGGGCTCTTTTTGAAATAGATTTAAATTATGCTGTTTAATGTGAATCTTGCCCTATACACCTTGCATTAGAATCAGGGGTATGTTCATAATTTTTTTTTAGGCTAAAGATTTTATAACAGTTAAATATATAAGCAGAACAGTTAGGAAATTTAGTGATACAAAGGTCTAGTTGACTACTCTTTTTTCTATCATCTTAATGGTATTTTTCTGAATTTTAAGAATTCCTTGTAAATTGGAACAAATTTGTAAAACGGTAAATTGGAATATTGTTGCCACAATGATCACCCCACAGTGAACAATTTGGTTATTAAACTGTGACATAAGAATATGTTAAAATGCGGTATTTAATTTTTTATCATTCAACCTACCAAGTTTTCTTGAAGGATTTCTAAAAATTGCTAGTTTACCGCATATATTATGAACATTTTTATCCCATGATAAATACTTTTCAATGATTACATCAAGAATTCTACAGTAAAAATGTTTATTTAGTGCTTTGTTATTGATTTTATATTTAATTTGAATTCTTGTTTTATATAGATTTGAAATTCAGTAAAAAACTTTAAATAAAAAATCTATTTTTTATTTATTAAGTAATCCACCAACTTAAATATTCATGAGTTACATAAATCTACTTGTCGATTTGTCTACTATTTTATTGATTTTCTGAATCTGTCTATTTGAGTGAATATGAACTTTTACCTGAAAAGATGTTTGATGAATTTCCTGCATATATGCTAACACTGTCCTCTATTTAACTATTTCTCTATTTAGTTAAAATAAGACCTAAGACTAAACTTTGTAAATGGCCTAATTCGATTAAGAAACTGAAATCTGTATCCTGATTTCACCTTTAACGATTATATATCTTTAATTTCAGAACATTCCTTTCTGATTTTTAAGTAAGATTTAAATCAGTGAAGTAGATTATCTAACTGAACAGCTTTTAATTTCTTTTCCACAATCTCAATCAAATATTTTCATCAGATTCAAAAATATCTATTCTATCTCCATTGTCTTAACCTTTACAAAATTTCTACATGAGAGATCAATGCCATCTTAGTACATTTTGTTTTTCTAAGATTATGGCTCTCAATTAAGATATGTTTATTATCGAATAATCATAAGAATTTTATTATTTCTGTAAATGTGATTTGTATTATTCGTTCTTTAATAAATGAAGATGGACAGGTAAGAATTTTGTAACATTTTTTCTTTTTTTTCTTATCATATGGATCGCTTAAACATGGTTTATTATCTATTACATATATTTTTAACATGTATTTTTTTAAACAAAATTCTTAATTAATAACAGATTTTGATAATAGAAATGTAGTGTCTTACCTTTTTTGATATCAGTATCGTTTTGTTAAAAACAGTTTTATTTATTATACAGATGTTTTTTGAGCGGAAGAAATTATATCTGCGAGACACTTCCCGTACGTATGGTTTACAGTTCCATTGTAATTTTTTTTGGATGTCATCGCGTTTTGTTAGATTAATCTTTTATGAATTACTGATTGTTATCTTATGGATTTATTATTAAAATGTATTGCCTTTCTGGAACAAATTGAATTTCACAGCCAATTTTTTTTGTTGATAGTCATATCATTTATCACTTCATACCATATTTTTAGTTTTTTAATAAAACTCATATACCTTACGAATAAAAAACCTTACCTGTGTACCTTTGCGAATAAAAACTCCGATGTAATATTGCACTTATTACTTTGTAAGTGAAACCCTCGATTTTTTTCGTTCGATTGGTAAAATCGAATTTATTTCTGTTTCATTTACTCCTTTTTTAATTAAACTAGTATAATTTCTTGTAAACTAATACTTTTATTTTTTTTTAAGAAGTGATGGGAATTAAAAAACTTGTGTAATCTTCAGTACCTTCATTTACATAACACAATTTACTATTAAAACAAGCCGTAGTATATTTTCTTTTAAATTTTATTGTTTCAAGTACATATCAATTTTTTGAACGCTACCTAATATTCTCAAATAATGCTATTTAGCGACGCGATTCGTAAAGGTACATTAAAAAAAAAAATGAATAAAATTACGTGTTCCAGTCCCGCGGTTCATCAAATGGAAAAAGAAAATGTTATCTAACAAAATTCGAGGTATTTTTTGAAAGTATTCTTTATTACAAATCTAATTGAACTGAAATATAGTTTTCATGCTTACTTATTTATTTTTCACAATTTTCATTTCACTGCTAGGTTAGGTAATATTTAGAACTGTAAATGTAGTTCGTTGAATTCGTCGCTTCTTACAGATGAACTCCGTGATACACGCATACATATAGATAATTATTTATATATAAACACACGCACACAATAAGTACTTTATCTTCTCTAATAAAATATATAAAAAATTCACTTTTTGGTAGTCAAAAACAGATGTATTGATTTTATTCACAACTTGTCAACGCTATAATTACCTAATCAACGATTGAGTAATAAGAATGCTTGAATTAAAATAAACACACCGAATTCGCATTTGAGTAAGAGATTATTACTGCAAGTTTAGAATATTTGAAGGGGAAATCTTATAGCATTCATTGTGTTTTTTATAAAGTGTATTGGAGTTAACAATATCATGATTGCAGCTGGTTAGAAATCTCTTATAGCCATGCAATAAGCCAGACATTCCTGAACGATATATCTGAGAGTTTCCTCTTCTCTGCTGTCGTAGACATCAAACTCCTCCAAAGAGTCTAGGTACAGAGGGAATGATTCCCCTAGGGGGGGTGTCTTCCACTAGGGAATCAGGATCTGTAAAGAGTTCATTGCGGTCTTGTAATCTGCTGCTTCTTCCTTGTGACCAGGGACTCAATCAGCTCATGTTCATAATTTAGTATTAATCAGGTAAATAGTATCACACTGGACTGAACCTCTAATATACAATAATAAATAAATAATCAGTTAGAATTTTATTTTATTTTCAAAGGTTAGTTTTTTCAGGTATACCACATCACAACAGATTGGAAATAGTGGATTGCAGATTGCAGGAATGAAGAGGGATAACAAAAGTTTAAATGATGACCAAGCCTTTTATTATATAATCTGACCACAAAGATCATTCTCAAATATCTAATATTTTTACCAAGAAAAATACTAAATATCTTAGACCACTCAAATCATAATTTTAAGGAGTTCTGAGAGGAGAGTGATGATCAACCAAATAGAGTTTGCCTATAGAGATTCTTGTAATGATTTTGGTCTTTTGAAGCTAAGAAAGCCCTGAGGCCTTCAGGTTGCTCTGATACCTGAGTTTCAGAGCTGCTTCAGTTTTCCTGAGCCTATAAAAGACTGGTTTTACTATTTAATATTATCATAAAAATGCTAAAGAATTTTCAGGTTATCTCCATCTCGCATAAGGACAATTTTAGATGCCTTACTCACCTTTGTATCTTACAAGGTTACAACCTTGCCCTAATACAAGAGCCCTTCTACAGAACAGGTGCAACATGGGCATTAGATTTCCTGAAGGTAAGATTACTTATAATACATCATTCAATAATATTAGGACTTCAATACTAATAAAATTCAGTTTGAAATGTTTGCCTTTAACAACTCTGTTCTGGATATATTAATATGCACTGCAACAATTAATTAGGAGGGGGACTGCAAAGGGAAATCATACGATTGTCTTCAAGCCATTTGAATTAAGGTATACAGCCAGAGAGTTTTTGGATTTACTCTCACCAAACACCATGATAACCATGATAAATTCACTTACTTATATCTGCCTTGTATATGTACTATCTTCATCTCCTACTGGTAGATGGAATGACTGCTTGGTTACAACTCTAATTCCCACAATGAACTTGGGAAATCCAGTGGAATCAACCAGAAGATTTTTTCAAGGAATGAACAATTATGGGGGAGTGAATCCAATTTTCAGGACAGCAGAAAAAGTGGATGATTGACGTTACTTTTTTGATGATTCAGGTTGTTTAAACTTGTAACTAATAATGAGATTTAAAAGAAGCACAACCATCTATTTGATGGCACTAGCTAAGAGCATCAAATAGAACAGGTCCAGATTTTTTTTTATAGAATCCTAAAACCAATTAGGACTTCTATTATAGGGATCTACTGTATAAGTTAAGAAACTAGGATAAGTGGTTTGATATCTTGTTGACATTGATAATGCCTCTACTGCTTTGCAAAAAGGTTCTAATTGATCCTTTTCCAACTGCTCTCAGCCAACTGCTAGGTCTTCCTACTTTAATTGGTGGATTAAAGAATATGGAGAGAGCAGGAAGAGAGTTAAAAGCCTTATTAGACTAAAATGTTAGGGTGATTGGAAAGAGTATAACTGAATTCTCTTTACTCACGCAGAAATGTTTAATGTGTCAAAAGGACCCAGAGGAAACGTATGGGAAAGTAAAATTCTCTCCATATTTATTCAAGATATTTCATTATGACACTTAACCAAAAGTAATAGACAATGCATTGAAGTATACTGCTTAAGAAAAAATCCTGTGAGATGGCAAGTTATCAGTTGTTGATTGTCTGAGTAATAAAAGTATTACTCTAGGAACATTTCTGGAGATTGATTATAATATCTCTTATGGATTAAAACACGAGCTTGCAGAAAGAGATTATAGATGCATCTACATAAGGTGGATTTATATATATATATATATATATATATATATATATATATATTTATATCTATCTTAGTAGGTGAATCAAGTCCCTTCATTCCTCCTTTGCAATCAGAAAGTGAATGATGAGTTGTTTGTAGAAAACAAATAAATACTCAACACAATGAACATACTTATAATACCCTAGTACATCCAGTACATAACACACTCAAGCACTGTAGAGTGCATCCATATGATAATATGCAGCAGCAATCACCACACTCACATAGAACAAACAGAAACTACCACAAAGACCAAGACACACTATTGGCATAAAACCAAAGCCCAGGTGGCAAGTAGGAATTGAAAATAAAATCAATAACATCAGGAAAGTCCTAGGGCACCTCATCCAATTCAGATATGACAGTACTTTAAAACACATTACAAAAGCTGTGAACAATTTCAAATCCAAGTCACCCCCAACAAACATCTCCAGAAATCAACAACTCACTTAAACAGAAACTATCTATTTACACTGCAAGACTATGTAAATACAATGAATCCAATGCAGGAAAGGAAACAAACAATCTCTTCCCATGTAGTGAGAAATAGTTCTACCGAAAGACAATGTCGAACAACCAAATAACAGAACTACCAGGCAAACAAGAACTCACTGATTTCTGGAAAAATTTTGGATCAGAACAAAACCTTTGCAACAATAACAACCCCTCGGATCAAAGCAGAAGATGACAATCACCAGGATATAATAGAACAAGTTGACATCACTCACTAGAAATCCTAGAAAAAGTAAAATACACGCACAACTGGATGTATCCTGGCAGAGACAACATCCAAAACTTTTGGTACAAACAATTCACCTCAACACATGAAGCACTAACACAACAAATAAAAAAAATGATACTTCACTCACACACTTCCTAAATTCCTCACCAAGACATAACATACATGAAA